>NC_090021.1:14414228-14714228 GCF_037176765.1 Anolis sagrei
GTGTGGATATAAGTCATTGCAGACTTAGATATCCCAGTTCAAAACTGATATTGTGGGATTTTCTGCCTTGATATCCTGGGTTATATCGCAGTGTGGACATATGTCATTGCAGACTTAGATATCCCAGTTCAAAACTGATATTGTGGGATTTTCTGCCTTGATATTCTGGGTTATATGGCTGTATGGAAGTTTATGTGGGCCTCCCTGCATCCCTTATCCAACTTGAGTCTGCTTTTAGCCTACACTCTTTATTGGAAGAATATATAACTACACAAGGATTCTGCTGTTACGGCTTGTAAGGTGTAGGAGGATATATACTTGAGATGGATGAGTCAATCAGAAATGATCCATTCATCCCCTTTCCCATATTAATTTCCATTTCCTTTTTGTTCTTCCTGGCCAGCTCTCAATTCGACACTGCTCCCGCACAACTGTATATTTGCCCTGTGGCATAAAATGTCCCACCAAATTACATCCAATGCCCATCATGCGACACAGAGCAACAAAAAAAATAAAACAAATCCACCGACAACTTTCAGGGCAGGATTCTTTTGCATATGGAAAACAATGAGCGGGAAAATGCGTACGGTTCAGCTCCTTCTTCCCTCCCCTTTATTGCTTTGTTATTTCATCATTATTCACGGCGCTTTCTTTTCTCTTCCATTTGCCGAGTTTGGAGTTTTAATGTAATGGCCATTCCATAAAAATGTTGCTTTTTAAAAGGTTTGCATATCATCCCATTTTCTTTTTCAACCCTTCAGTTACCATATGGCAAGCAATCAGGTCTGCAATCACGGGGTCCATATTATGTAGCGCATGATTTCGGCATTATGCTATTACCCATCTGTTTCTGTAGAAAAAGACATGAACCCTCTAAGAGAGGTCAGTGGTTTCATTGCACACCGTATTCCAGAAATCTATCTCTGTTCACTTGAGATCACTTTTGTGATTTACTCGACTCTCCAGGCCAGGCTCTTCCTTTTATTTATTTCTCTCTCTTTTCTTAAAAAAATACAAACAAAATACAAATACAATATAGAGAATCAGCACAAATTTTGTCTCTCTGACTGTCATGTGAAATTATTTCTTGTTTCTGTCCCAATATGGTCATATGAGGAATATGTTTCCCCTTGAACTTCCCTGGGTTTTCCTTGTAATAAAAAAGAACTGCACAACCCCATTTAATTTAATCTGTACAGCCTATTAGTGAACAAAGAAGCATGAGATGGGACCTCCAGTGCTCATCACTTTTACAATCAGATACCAGCCCACCTTTTCATTCATTCAATGAATAGCACTGGCATTTACCTTCTTTGGCCAGTAAAGGTTGGACAGATGTCACAGATATCCCAATCATATTAATGTGGTTTGTACTGGGAAAGACTGGGAATACAAGGAATCCTAGAAACATGGAACCCTAATGCCCTGATTGGTGCAGAAAATCCAACTAGAATATCCTTTTAGCTACAATACAGCCCACTTCCATATTTCTTAGAACCTTTAATTAATTGTGTATTTGTGTGTGTGTGTGTATATATATATATATATTTAAGTTGCCTGATGGCTTATAGTGACTCCATAGATAGACAACTATGAAATAATGAGCTCAATTCAGAAAGCTGCATTTTTAAAAAGGCTGTTTAATTGATCTATTTAATTGGGTGATGCCAGTGAAGAGTAAAAGTTGAGGAATGAACCTGAAGCTGATTTGGCTGAAGCCGGGATCTCTATTCAGCTTCCTTTAGATCAGTCTTTCTCCACCTGGGGATTGAGAAAGGGGTCCCAAAGAGGGATCCCAAAGGAGGTCCCAAATGTGGTTGCCAAAGACCATCAGAAAACACAATATTTTCTGTTGGTCATGGGGGTTCTGTGTGGGAAGTTTGGCTCAATTCTGTCATTGGTGGGGTTCAGGAGTTTCATAAGTGGGGGTTTCAAATATGCAGTTATTATATATACTCTGTAATATACTATTCTGCCATATAAGAAGCTGATTGGAAAAAGGCAATAGTGATGAGTTACTCCAGGATGCGTAAAGCTACAGTCAACTTAATGTTGTTGCACTTCACCACCAGTTATGGGTGCTGCTGCCAACCAACAACATCTGGATCACAACAAGGACAAACTTTTCAATTACATGGTGACAGCAGCCAGAATAAACTGTGATATTTTGGAGAACAAAGGAGATTCCAATACAAGAACAGTGGCTAATGAAGGTTGTAGATATTATAAACATGGACAAATTAACCCAATTGCTAAGTCTAAAGCAGAATCTGAAAATATCAAAAACAGACTGTATACCAGTAAAGAATTTTATAACTCAAGAAAACCTGAAATGGTTAACAGATATAAGCTGAACATTAAAATAGAATACTCTTAAGGAAGCTAGCAGGAAAGGGTCAGCTGATCAACCGAGAGAGACCTTGAAGAAACCACGACTATCAACAACCATAGTGAAGAAGATTGGAAGTCAGAACATACAACATACCTTACCAACCCCCCTCCCTCCCTCCAAGCCACCCTCTGATCCCCTTTTTCCATCCCCGCTTCCTTAAACCCTTTCCAACCCTTTCAATCCCTCCAATCCTCCCCCACTACCTTTTTCTTTTTAACCTATTGTGTAACTAAAACCTAATAAAATATTAAAAAAACATTTGGAGAGCCACAGTTGGACCATCTTTATTTTACATACTATCAGGATCTGGAATCATAGAGTTGAAAGAGACCCCTTCTTACTAATATTCACGTGGTATACCTTTCCTTGCAGCTAAAATCCATTGCTCAATGTCCTCACCTTCAGAGCACTAGAAAACAAGCATGCTCCATCCTTCAATAGGCAATCTTTTCAATTGTTTAAACATAGAGCTATCATGCTCCCTCTCAACCTTCTCCAAGTTAAACATCCCCCATCTCCCTAAGACAGTGTTTCTCAACCTGAAAGTCAGGACCCCTGGAGGGGTTGTGAAGGGGTGTCAAAGGGATTACCAAAGACCATAGGAAAACAGTTTTTTTCTGTTGATCATGGAGATTCTGTGTGGGAAGTTTGGCCCAATTCTATCATTGGTGAGGTTCACAATGCTCCTTGATTTTCAGTGAACTATAAATCCCAGCAACTACACCTCCCAAATGGCAAGGCCTATTTTTCCAAACTCCACCAGTGTTCACATTTGGGTGCATCAGGTATTTGTACCAAATTTGGTCCAGTGAATAAAAATACTCCAAGCAGTAAGGAGAGAGCAGGCATGCTCAGCGCATGGTAATGTGGAGTGCATATGTGGGCGAGGAAGAGCATATGAGGCTGGAGGGAGGCTTGCACCAGCAAGTCCCTTCAAAGCATGGCAGTTCTGTGTGGGATGCTTGGCCCAATTCTATCGTTGGTGGGGTTCAGAATGCTCTTTGATTGTAGGTGAACTCTAAATCCCAGCAACTACAACTCCCAAATGTCAAGGTCTATTTCCCACAAACTCCACCAGTTTTCACATTTGGGCATATTGAGTATCTGTGCCATGTTTGGTCCAGATCCATCATTGTTTGAGTCCTCAGTGCTGTCTGGATGTAGGTGAACCACCATTTCAAAATTCAAGGTCCATGCCCACCAAACCCTTCTAGTATTTTCTGTTGGCCATGAGAGTTCTGTGTGCCAAAGTTCGGTTCAATTCCATTGTTGGTGGAGTTCGGAATGCTCTTTGATTGTAGATGAAATATAAATCCCAGTAACTACAGCTCTCAAATGACAAAATCAATACCCCCCCCCCCCAACCCCACCAGTATTCAAATTTGGGCGTATTGGGTATTTGTGCCAAATTTGGTCCAGTGAATGAAAATACATCCTGCATATCAGATATTTATATTATGATTCATAACGGTAGCAAAACTGCAGTTATGAAGTAGCAACTAAAATAATGTTATGGTTGGGGGTCACCACAACATGAGGCACTGTATTAAGGGGTCATAGCATTAGGAGGGTTGAGAACACTGACCTAAGACATTCCTCATAGGGCTTGGCTTCCAGATGTGTCACATTGTACTTACAGAGGATGTCACAATGGTCACAGGTCCGTTTGCCTTTTAGTCCTTGACCCCTCATCTCCTCGCTTGCAGCTCTCAACTGCACATACCACCAGCAATCTGAAACTAATATCCTAAATTATAACCCAAAGTATTTTTATCCCCCTTCCTAAAACATAGGAAAATATCCCCTTTCTTCTCTGCTATGATAGATTTCTGGCTACTGTTGATGCAGGAAATAGAGCAGCACATATCTGTCTAACATTGACCATAGAATCACCTTGGAAGACTATAGATTCCCGGAAAAGTGTTTCCTAGGGTAAAACAAAAAGCTTTATTTTTTTGTTTTTTTCACTTTTACATGGGGTTCCTGCACCCCTAACCCTCACAAAAGTGCAGGGCCTACTGCAGGGGGATTTAAAGCTCATAGTTCTTGCTCTTCACAACAAAAGAGAACAATGTTCAAGGAGAAAAGTGGAGAAGATGCTTGCAGGAGGAGCAGAGTCAAAAAAGAGTGCTGAAAATCTACCATGCTTCAAAGACAACCTGTCTACCTCCTTTTCTCTCATTCTCCTTCTGCCTTCTTTTTTTTTTAAAAAAAAAAAAACTAGCCCAGTTAGGAAGGGAATATTGTAGAAACCAAATACAAGTCGTGTTTTCCTTTATGAAAAAAATACGTACACTGTAACTACATGTATAGGTTGTAAACACTGTGAAAATTAATGAAAAATGTGAAGCGTTCCAAGTCATGACTGGGGGAGAGGAAAATTACAGGCTGACAACCATTAATTACAGAATAAATGTTATTCAAAAGCTGAAGTGATAATAGTCGGAAAGACATACAAGTACAGTTTGACCTAGAGTTTTATTTACCACTTATCAGGCAACTGGAATGTCACCGTACCTATGCAAACAATGTGAAGGCGTCACACTGAAATAAAACCTGGCTCGGTGGTTAATTAAAACGATTTAATCAAGACATACGTACTATTTACCATGCAAGAGCTGCAGCAATAAACAGGTATTTGTTGCTGTTTTGTATCTCAACAAAAGATTAAATGAAGACCAAACCTGTTGCCTCTATGTTACACATAGAAATGGAGCTGCATGTGTGCAACCTTGCACACATTTCCAGATTTCCTTCCCACTGGCCTCAGGTGAAGAGGGATCTAGATAGGTTACTGCGTCTATGCAGAGACATTCTCCTCTGCTCCTGGCATTGCCAATATGGTGGCAATTGTGACTGGCGGCTTCTACATCTGTGGGATAGGGATTGTCCTGTGAGCTTTAGTCCGAACTATACAAAAAAATCCATTACTGTTGGTTTTACATGTCTTCAAATCACCTCTGACAATTGTTATCATAGGGTTTTCCAAAGGAATAGTTCTATTTTTGTGGCTGTCAACTGCCTTCAGGTTGACTCCGACTTATGGTGAGCCTATGGTTGAGACACAGAGAAGGCGAATGTCTACAACTCCCATTACTCCATAGTATGCAGCCATGGCAGCTAAAGTGGTGTCAAACTGTATTAATTCTATAGTACAGATGAAGCAATAGTCACTATTCTCAACAGCCCTTACTCAGGTCTTGCAGGCACTTAATAGCTTCCCTTAATGACTTTGTTGTTGTTCATTCGTTCAGTCGTCTCCGACTCTTCGTGACCTCATGGACCAGCCCATGCCAGAGCTCCCTGTCGGCCATTACCACCCCCAGCTCCTTCAAGGTCAGTCCAGTCACTTCAAGGATGCCATCCATCCATCTTGCCCTTGGACAGCCCCTCTTCCTTTTGCCTTCCACTTTCCCCAGCATAATTGTCTTCTCTAGGCTTTGCTGTCTCCTCATGATGTGGCCAAAGTACTTCATTTTTGTCTCTAGTATCCTTCTCTCCAATGAGCAGCCGGGCTTTATTTCCTGGAGGATGGACTGGAGGATGGCTTTAGGCATCTGGAATGTGGCCTTCTTCTTTTGCCCCTGGCTTCAACCTTACCAGGTATTATTGTCTTTTCTAGTGAGTCATCTCTTCCCACGATATGGCTGACGCACAACTAGTCATATTTGTTTCTATGGAGAAATAAGACTTGATTTGTTCAAGGACTTGTTTATTACCAAGCAGTCCTCGGTATCTTCAGAACCCTTTTCTAGAGGACATGCTTATCAAATTTGTAAATGATACCAAATTAGGAGGGATAGCGAATACCTTAGAGGATCAAAATGATTTTACACATTACAGAGCTGGGTCAAAACTAGCAAAATGAACTTCAACTGGGAGAAATGCAAGGTACATACTTAATCAGAAAACAAGAAATGCACAGATATAGGGTTGATAACACAATATGTTAAAGGGATGAGTCTTAACAGACCACAAGCTGAACACGAGTCAACAGTGTCATGCAGCAGCTAAAAAGACTAGGCTGCATCAACAGGGTATAGTGTCCAGACTAAGGGAAGCAATAGTTTTCCCAATTCAACATATCCTTGTAACCCCCACCATTTCAACCTATCTCTGTTCTGTTTTTTTTTTAAAGGGTAATTTTCAGTTTTGAAAAATATGCAAATATAACCATAAAAGACCCAAAAATACACTACAGGTTATGCTGCCGCTGTGGGTTTTTTTTTTCACCACACACCTTAAAAGTTTCTTTTCCTGTACAGAAGTGCTGTCCTCTCTTATACCCAGTCACCACATACCATAATCAATCAATTTGTACACATTAATAGCAAATATGGTACCTATAATCTGAAACAAACAGATCAGTGCTATAAGGAAAAAATTACTTGGGTAACTCCTGACACCCACAGGATCAGAAGAGCATATAAAGCTCAAGAAAAGAAAATGTCAGGAACCTGGTCAAACAAGACTGAGACATTATTTTAAGAATTATGAGTAATCAAGCTGAGAGTTTTTTTTTTTTTAGGCTATGCATTTATTTGAAGATTAGCACACACACACACACAAAGAAGAATGAACTGATGTAAACAAGAAAAACTCACTGCACCCACTATGGGATTCATAGCTACCTAACCTCAATACACTGTCTGCATGATTGCTCATCATTTCCAATGTAAGAAGTGTTGGCTCCTCTGTTATTTTCCAATGTCATGACAATGTTCCACAAATGCTAGTGGTGGCTCATTGGCGTCCCTCAATTCATCTGAGGTAGAAGATCACCTTGCTGAACCTAAACAGTGCAATATACTGTGTTGGAGTGTGGTGGAGTCTCCTTCCTTGGGTGATTTAAATGGAGACTGGGTGGCCATCTGTTGGGAGTGTTTTGATTTTGTGTTCCTCCATGGCAGAATGGGTTTGACCCTTGAGGTCTCTTCCAAATCTAGGATTCTGTGATGCTAAGTTCCTCATCAGCTCCTTTAGCTATCAGATGCTCTGATTCAGTGGAGTGATTACCTGGGCCAGGTGCCTTGCTCTTTGTAAATCATCTCCATCCAATTCCTCAGACTATATGAAGTGAATGATGACACTGTTCTCCTTGAGCCCCTGAAGCCAATATCAAAGACAAGCATAATAAACCTGACCTACTTAAGAGACGTAAAAGCTTTGTTTAAGGGCTACAACGAGCTAAGGTATCAATGTCCAATATTTGTCTACTTTGTCTTGATTCTGCGGCAGGGCATCAATTGCTGAGATGAATCAACAGATCCAATTTTCTGCAGCAACTACCTTCATGTCCCAGGATGGAGCTGCTATGCAGTGTTTCCCATGCTGTGACATAACATGAGAAAATACCCCTTGCATTGCAATTTCTAAGCATATGCCCCAGGAAAATTATGCAACCAAGTATTTCCTCAGCACTCCGTTCAGTTGCTCAGCATGTATAGCCATCTCTCATTCCGATGGTTGGTGATCCTGTTGTCTCTTGCAAGTTGATGATACCATACTGTGGATGACCTAAATAGATGATTACCAGGCAGAAGCAACTTCAGGGTCAGTGGGATCTTGAATCCATTCAGATTTCCACTTGACTTTTACAGTAGCTAAATGATGAACCCAAAGTCATTGACTTCAGCATCTTGATAGCACACTGAATCCAATCTGGAACCCAGAGCCAATGAAAACCTCTGTGACATTGGTGCCACAAGCACTTACTTGCACATCATCTACAATACACCATACAAAGCCTGTCAAAGAGGGTTTTTTTCTTGTTCAAGTGAAAACCTGGCCCTCTCTGGTTAAATGAATATTTTGAATTTCACAAAAAAATCTGGACTTCAGCAAGAACAAGAAACTATTTTAAAATTTTGAGTCACAGAAACAGAGGAGACATCAAGGTCATCTGGCCCAACCCCCTGGTTAATGTAGGATCTGCATTGCATGTAGATTGTAATCTACCATATCTCATTGCATAACAGTCACACTTTTATCTCTTTTTTAACAAAAAAAAATGGGATGTGACTTTTATGCGGTGAAAAAAGTGCAAATTTTATGTTCACTCACACATTTGCTTGTCTGCCCTGCTTCATGCACTTGTTTGCCTACCCAGCCTTTCAGTTATGATTTACAGCAAAGTGGGGAGCAATCACAGAGAATGCCCTCTCTTTTCTGTGATTCACTCACTGACCTTGCCCACCCACCCACCTGACTGTTCCCCTTCCAGCTACAATGCCTGCCTGCCCACCCACTTTCCATTGCAGTGCTTCACTTACATGTGTGCTTGCTGCACTTTCAGCAATGGGGCATCACATGGATGAGTCTTAAAGCACTGGGTTAAGAGAGTGTTGTGGGCAAATGGGCAAGTGACATGCCATAGTTAAAAGGGGAGAGATGGATATGTGGGTGAATGAAGCACCATTGCTGAAAGGGCGATGGGTAGTCATGGAGGCTGCAAATGAAATGCCATAGCTGCAAGGGTGTGGATGGGCAAGCAAAGCTATTGTTTGTACAGTGCAGCAAGACACGTGGAGAGCAAAGCCTAGCTAGATTGTTTACAGCAGGGAGGATATCTTCCTCCACTGACTACAATGTGTGCTGGTTATCTGCCAGTAGTACATTTGGATGATGAATCAAGGCTGCCACTGTTATGTGTGGAAAGCCAAATAATGAATTTTGGGACCCAGAAAGGGGGTGCAACTATTACGCAGTGAGGACTATTATGCGGTGAAATATGGGTAGTCTTTGCTTAAATACTTTCAGTGGAGAATTATACATACATAAGCCAACAATAGAATCCCAGCCACAGGATTTCTCTCTCTGAATTCATAAATAAGAAAATGATATAGGATCACCCATGTGATGAAATAGTAAATGTTGTAATATAGATATTTAATTCTTAATTCATCTACAAAAATGGAAACAATAGTGTTGTTACCATTCAAAATGAGGTGACAAATATTTATAATGTGGGGTTTCAATGGGAGTGTATGATGTGCCTATTCAGCCAGATACTACATGCATATTTTTCTACATTTTGACCAGAGTCAGATTTGGTCCTTGATTTCCCACAAGTCCAGACTATATATGGAAACTGAGATCCTAAATGCAAAAGTTGGAGTGTAAATTTGCACATGATTGCCATTCAATGCAATCTTATGAGTAGATTGCAACATTACACATTCAAATGTGCAACTCAATACATAAATTACAGTATGTTCAACTGTCACCATGCACATCCATGCACAATGTAAGACCATAGCTATTTGACTGATCACATCTCCTCTTACAAACCAACTCGGGCAATGCGATCAGCGGAGGAGGCTCTGCTCTCAGTCCCACCCCCATCTCAAGTACGGCTGGTGGGAACAAAAGAGAGGGCCTTCTCTGTGATTGCTCCCCACCTTGCTGTAAATCAATCATAGATATCTTATTGTTTAGCTTTTATACCACTATATAAATTCATTTGAATATGTTTGTTTAATTTAGTGATGTTAGGTTCTGATGTCATTTCATATGTAGGTTTATTTTGGATTATTCTTTAATATTTGTATGTTTTATCAAGGCATTGAATGTTTGACTTCTTGTATGTTGGAATCTATGCTGAGTCCCCCGTCCCACCCCCCACCCCACCCCCCGGGGTGATAGTGTGGAATACAAATAAATTATTATTATTATTATTATTATTATTATTATTATTATTATTATTTGAAACACAATAAGATGAGTCCATGGTAGACACTCTGCTGGCGGTTGTATTGGATCACACATCGGACAATTCCCAAGTGTCTAGGACTGTGTGATGTATTGGTGAACATGTGCAGATCCCAGTAAGGTGGCCTTCTGCAACTGGCAGATAGTAGTTTTGTCAGCGCTGATTGTGTTTCAGTACAGGCCAAGGTCTTTAGGCACTGCACCCAGTGTACCGATCACCACTGGGACCACCTTTACTGGCTTGTGCCAGAGTCTTTGAAGTTTGATCTATTATTAACCCTATACGGCTCTGGCCCAGCATACTTGTCCGAACGTATCTCCCTCAATGTCCCACCTCGGAGTTTAAGATCCTCTGGAGAGGCCCTGCTCTCAGCCCCACCTTTATCACAAGCGAGACTGGTGGGGACGAGGGACAGGGCCTTCTCGGTGGTGGCCCCTCACCTGTGGAATTCACTCCCCAGAGAAATTAGGTCATCAACATCCCTCCTCTCTTTCAGAAGGAAGTTAAAAACCTGGATATGGGACCAGGCCTTTGGGTAAGCTGGCAGATGGATAAAGGACAATGATGACCAGAATAGGAAAGGACTATGATAATGCTGGATGGACTATGGATTTATGGATTGGTGAATGTTAACCACAAGATGATTTTATTGCTGCTATTGTATTAATTTGATTGTTTAAACTAGTTATAATTGTTGTTGTTATATTGTATATTGTATATTGTATTTTGTGAACTGTTAGGCATCGAAATGTGCCTTTTGCCGCCCTGAGTCCCCTTTAGGGGGTTGAGAAGGGCGGGGTAGAAGCACTCAAAATAAATAAATTATTATTATTATTATTATTATTATTATTATTATTGTATTGTCAAAGGCTTTCATGGCCGGAATCACTGAGTTGTTGTAGGTTTTTCTGGGCTATATGGCCATGTTCTGGAGGCAATTTTTCTCTTGACGTTTCGCCTGCATCTATGGCAAGCATCCACAGAGGTAGTGAGGTCTGTTGGAAGTAGGAAAAATGGCTTTATATATCTGTGGAATGACCAGGGTGAGACAAAGGACTTTTGTTTGCTGGGGCTAGATGTGAATGTTTCAGCTGATCACCTTGATTTACATTCAATGGCTTAGAAGTGCCCGGGGGGAATCCCTTGTTGAGAGTGATTTTATGTGCCTGGTCATTCCACAGATATATAAAGCCATTTTTCCTACTTCCAACAGACCTTACTACCTCTGAGGATGCTTGCCATAGATGCAGGCGAAACTTCAGGAGAAAAATTGCCTCCAGAACATGGCCATATAGCCCGGAAAAACCTACAACAACCCATTACTATTATTATTATTATTATTATTATTATTATTATTATTATTATTATTATTATGGCCCAATGGTCTCACGTGCAACTCTATTTCTACAATCTTGAACACAATAAAAACATTTGGCATGGGAACAAAAAGTCTAACTGCTTCTCTAAGGGAATTTACACATGAGGAATGCACAACAGAAATCCAGCAATAGGATTTCTCCCTCTGCCCTTTGTTTCCTGAAAGTAAAACATAAACGAAGAGGGTATTTGTATTACAAAGAACACTGTAATACAAATTTTAATAGGACATGATTTAGAATAATATTTTTTTAAAAAAGAGCACCATTATCTTTTTCTCTAATAAGCACTCAAACATAAGTGAATGGGGAAAAGAATGAAAAGGTTTTTATAAGCGGAAAGGGCTGAAACTGCACCAGGCACATTTCACATCATGGCAGGGGGGTGAACAGGAGGAGGGGGGCGACTGAATTTAAATAAAGAATCAAGGCAAAAAGGCATCAACTCTGCGGCTATATGCATTAATTAAAAGAAGTTTGTTAAACTAAATTTGAAAAAAAAAACTTCTTTAATTGTGTTTACCCAAAAGCCTTTTCTTCCTAATTTAAATAGCATAAACATCTGGACTAAAGCAATATTAGAATCATGGCAGTAGTCAAGCAAATCTTGTGGAAAATAATGAAATTAGATCCCTGGTGTTGTGACAAAGACGGGGCAGGATACATCAGTTCGATGTTAATAAAATTTCCATGAATGACTGAATACAATTAAGAAATTGTCAGTTGCGGCAATGAACTTTTGTAGCTCGTAGATGTTTGCATCATTTGATTATGCTGGCAATTTAAAATTGTTTGTTAGTGTCTGTGTTGGGATATTAATTATGACCTTTATTACAGCCCACAATTAAACCAGTCATACAGCAATGCGTTGCCCGCCGTATGACGGCAAAAAGATCTGAACTGTTCAGAAAGGGAGGGAGGGTTCTTGCCAGCCATTGACCTCCCTTGATCTTCCAAGCTGGAAATGACTTGGAATAATGCAGGGTGTTACATAGATCTATACACACACATTTATATACATACACGCACACTCACACACACGAATAAAAATATGCAGTTGTGAGAACAAACCACCTTTTAGATTTTTTCAGTAATAGACTCTGTGATGTAATGCATAGGATGTAGTCTCAGAAGGCGAGTGCATGGACCTCCCATGCAGAGATGTTGTAGGAGTGAAGCTGTAATGCTGTGCACATAGTCTTCTGAGTTCCTTGATGAGAAAAGTAGAGTCTTATTCATAAATGTCCCTAGGAATACAATCAAATGCTTGGAACAATGCTTGTTAAATATAGCTGCTGAGACCCTACATCGCCAAATTAGTTAAGAATGATTAACCCATGGTAGTCACACTATAACTGATACCAGGATGAGCCTTCCTTCAATGTCACACTTCTTTTCAATTGTGCAAGTAGGAAGCCCCCGGTGGCGCAGTGGGTTAAAGCCCTGTGCTGGCAGGACTGAAGACCGACAGGTCACAGGTTCGAATCCGGGGAGAGGTGGATATTTATTTGTCGTGTCAGGGCAACCAGTCAATTATATTACATTTCTAACAGAACAAAGCAAACAAACAGACAAAGTACAAGATTTGTGAGTTTGGTAGTTGATTAAATGTCCTTTGACCAGTATCTGGCCACTTGGAGTGCCTCTGGTATTGCTGCAAGAAGGTCCTCCATCGTGCATGTGGCAGGGCTCAGGGTGCATTGCAGCAGGTGGTCAGTGGTTTGCTCCTCTCCACACTCGCATGTCGTGGATTCCATTTCTTGAGGATGGCTCTGCATCTCGTGGTGCCAGAGCGCAGTCTGTTCAGCGCCTTCCAAGTCGCGCAGTCTTCTGTGTGCCCGGGGGGGGGGGGGGAGTCCCTCATTTGGTATCAGCTATTGGTTGAGGTTCTGGGTTTGAGCCTGCCATTTTTGGACTCTCGCTTGCTGAGGTGTTCCAGTGAGTGGTTTTGTAGATCTTAGAAAACTATTTCTAGATTTAAGTCGATGTGCTGGCTGATACCCAAACAGGGGATGAGCTGGAGATGTCTCTCCCTTGGTCCTTTCACTATTGGCTGCTACTTCCCGGCAGATGTCAGGTGGTGCAATACCGGCTAAGAAGTGTAATTTCTCCAGTGGTGTAGGGCACAGACACCCCATGATAATGCGGCATGTCTCATTAAGAGCCACATGTACTGTTTTAGTGTGGTGAGATGTGTTCCACACTGGGCATGCGTACTCAGCAGCAGAGTAGCACAGCGCAAGGGAGAGGTGGATGAGTTCCCTCTACCAGCTCCGGCTCCTCATGCGGGGACAGACTCCCACAAGGATGATAAAAACATCAAATCATCCAGGCGTCCCCTGCGCAACGTCCCTGCAGACGGCCAATTCTCTCATACCAGAAGCAACTTGCAGTTTCTTGGGTCGCTCCTGACACGACCAAAAAAGAAAAGTGGGCAAGTGCACAGATTCGACAATTTGTTGTCCTGCAGTCATATTTCTGCATACCATACACTCATAACCCTGCATTTTCATTTGGATTTTACAGCATTTTTGCAATTCCAGCTTTGGGAAACCAAAAGAGAGAAAGCAAATCTATATAAATAAAAATGTAATGTTCGTTTGTGGGATTAACAGAACTCAAAACCCACTGGACGAATTGACACCAAATTTGGACACAAGACACCTAACAACCCAATGTATGTCCTTCACTCAGAAAAATTGATTTTGTCATTTGGGAGCTGTAGTTGCTGGGATTTATAGTTCACCTACAATCAAAGAGCATTCTGAACCCCACCAACGATGGAATTGAACCAAACTTGGCACACAGTTCTCCCATGGCCAACAAAAAATACTGGAAGGGTTTGGTGGGCAGTATCCTTTGGTTTTGGAGTTGTAGTTCACCTACATCCAGAGATCACTGTGGACTCAAACAATGATGGATCTGGACCAAACTCTACGCAAATACTCAATATGCTCAAATGTGAACGCTGATGGAGTTTGGGGAAAATAGAATCTTGACATTTGGGAATTGTAGTTGCTGGGATTTATAGTTCACCTACAATCACAGAGCATTCTGAATCCCACCAACAATAGAATAGGGCCAAACCTCCCACACAGAACCCCCATGAGGGCCACAGCAATGCGTGGCAGGGGATGGCTAGTATATTAATAAAATACAAAATAAACCAAAATCAGACAACTTTGAAATAGTGAGGGAGCAGGCGGAGAAGAGAAGAATCCCACCGCTCTGATGTTATCACAAAAATGAATTGAACCCAACACACCAGATAGGAGCCCCTGGTGGCGCAATGGGTTAAACCCTTGTGTTGGCAGGACTGAAGACTGACAGGTCACAGGTTCAATTCCAGGGAGAATGCGGATTAGCTTCCTCTGTCAGCTCCAGCTCCCCATGTGGCTTCTCTGTGTAATCTGACATGGTGGTTGTGAGAGTGCTCCAGCACTTCTGTGTTCTCACAACCACCATGCAGAATACACAGAGAAGCCATTGAAATCCACAAGCATGTGGACAATTTCAACAGAAAGGAAGAAACCATGAAAATGAACAAAATCTGGCTACCAGTATTAAAAAACTCAAAAATTACAACAGTAAAACAACAGAGGGGAAACAACCAGGCACATAAAATCACTCTCAACAAAAGATTCCCCCCAGGCACTTCCAAGCCATTGAATGCTAATCAAGGTGATCAGCTGAAACATTCACACCTAGCCCCAGCAGACAAAGGTCCTTTGTCTCACCCTGGTCATTCCACAGATATGTTGTTGTTGTTCATTCGTTCAGTCGTCTCCGACTCTTCGTGACCTCATGGACCAGCCCACGCCAGAGCTCCCTGTCGGCCGTCACCACCCCCAGCTCCTTCAAGGTCAGTCCAGTCACTTCAAGGATGCCATCCATCCATCTTGCCCTTGGTCGGCTCCTCTTCCTTTTACCTTCCACCTTCCCCAGCATAATTGTCTTCTCTAGGCTTTGCTGTCTCCTCATGATGTGGCCAAAGTACTTCAACTTTGTCTCTAGTATCCTTCCCTCCAGTGAGCAGCCGGGCTTTATTTCCTGGAGGATGGACTGGTTGGATCTTCTCGCAGTCCAAGGCACTCTCAGCACTTTCTTCCAGCACCACAGCTCAAAAGCATCGATCTTCCTTCGCTCAGCCTTCCCTAAGGTCCAGCTCTCACATCCGTAGGTTACTACAGGGAATACCATGGCTTTGACTAGGCGGATCTTTTAATACTGGCTACCAGTATTAAAAAACTCAAAAATTACAACAGCAAAACAACAGAGGGGAAACAACCAGGCACATAAAATAACTCTCAACAAAAGATTCTCCCCAGGCACTTCCAAGCCACAGATATATAAACCAATTTTTCCTACTTCCAACAGACCTCACTACCTCTGAGGATGCTTGCCATAGATGCAGGCAAAACGTAAGGAGAAAAATTGCCTCCAGAACATGGCCATATAGCCCGGAAAAACCTACAACAACCCAGTGATTCCGGCCATGAAAGCCTTCGACAATACAATATTGCTGTTGTTCTAAACAAACTTGGACTTTTACTTGTGCCAATTCCCCATTTCGAGTCTAATAGTTTTAGGGACTTCTTGCACTATGGAATAGTGGTTGCCGAATTCCAGCAAGAAAGCCATGGCTGTGCCCTAAGGAAACCAGGGCTTTGTGGCTCAAAGGCAAGATTCAAGACAGTCTTTATCCACCATATGTAGCTGGTATGTCACAACAGCATGGTAGGGAAGAGAATGATTGCACTATATGAACCGAAATAAATAAATCTTATTTGCTTGCTTGCTTTGTTTGTTTAATATGAAGGGTTATTTCTTGCAACATAGTATTTTCTGATCTCATCACATGGGGGTGAAATTGGTGGCATGTGCCAGTTCACCTTCTCCTTTAAAACGGAGCCCACTGGAAGCTCTATCAAGGGGAGGGGGGCATCTTAAAGGAGAAGGTGAACCAGCACATGCCACTGTGGCAGCAACACGGGAAGCTTTGTGTGTTGCCTTGGATCAATGCAGGGAAAGCCAGTTGGTGGATGCTTCCCTCTATAGGATGGGAACATGGGTGAATTGGGTGATGCAGGGCACAAGGCAAGGATTTCTCATGCACCCAGATATGCAGTGCTAGAATTGCCACTTGTAAAGAGGTCCTAAGACTGACTGATGAGGCTGAGTTTTGGTTTCTTCAATGAATATAGCCCATAAGGCAGCTATTTGCAGCAGGGTCCTTTTCACTGTGTCACCCCTGTTGAAGAGCAAGTTCTCAATTTTTTTTACAATTTCATTCATCTGGCTGAAAATGTATTTGCACACTTGCTCCCTGTAGAGGAATTCCAAGTATCTGAAGTATAGTGTTCAGATGGATTATAAAAGATGGAGACTGTGGGAAATGTTATCCTCTTTGGGTCCTGATCTCCTTTGAGTGGTTGCTAGGTATTAAAGTGGGTTTGAGGGGAATGTTTGTCTAGTAGTTAGTTCTAGATATGTAACTAGTTCACTGGTGAAACATCAGTGTATATGGATTACTATTTCCCAATATTTATTCAAAGCCCACTCAGAATTACTATGAAATTACTACGGACAAAACATATCTCAACAGATCATTCTTCACCAGCCTTATATCCTCAGTTGTCTCATACTAAACATTTCATTATACCCAAAGAGGATTATAGTAAAAGTAAAGGTTTTTCCCTGACATTAAATCCAGTCATATCTGACTCTGGGGGTGGTGCTCATCTCAATTTCTAAGCCGAAGAGCCAGCATTGTCCATAGACACCTCCAAGGTCATGTGGCTAACATGACTGCATGGAGCCCTGTTACCTTCCCACCAGAGCGGTACCTATTGATCTACTCACATTAGCATGTTTTTGAACTGCTAGGTTGGCAGAAGCTAACCTAGCAGTTCACACCACTCCCCAGATTCGAACCTGTGACCTTTCGGTCAACAAGTTTAGCAGCTCAGCTGTTTGAGCCACTGCGCCACCGGGGGCTCCAAAACCAATATGGCCAGTAATTATTTTATGATTAGTAGGCCATACTCCATGTCTCCAGCCAGTAGGACCAGTGACATGTTTATAACAAGTAGTCAATAATATAGTCAAATTCAACCAATGGCCATTATGGCCAAGATCCTAAATTGGGATTGTATGCAAAGCTTCACATGTGAAGTTCTGTATTAATTATGATAAGAAATTCTCACGCAGAATGACAAAGTATTGCACAACTATATCAACGCAGAGATATATGTGCACATCCATCCATGTGCAACATGGATCAAAGTGCAGTATGCAAAGCAAGTCCATGTGTGTTTAACATCTGAGTACTCACTTTCTCATCAACACTGAACTGAATGCAGACATTCTACATCAGAAACAGATGCCCATCCAATTCCATAAAGGAATGTATACATGCCAACAAAATTCTGGCTTGTGGATGCATCATGCTATACGTGTGCGAGACGTGGACTAGCTACAGATGTCACATGCAACTCCTAGAACAATTCCATCAGCCTCTGAAAAATCCTGCAGATCTCTTGGGGAGACAAGCAGACAAATGCCAGCATGCTGGAAGAAGCTAAGACCACCAGCATTGAAGTGATGGTCCTCCGCCATCAACTCCGCTGGACCGGCCATGGTGTCCGGATGCCCGACTACCATCTCCCAAAGCAGTTGCTCTACTCCAAACTCAAGAATGGAAAATGGAATGTTGGTGGACAGGAAAAGAGATTTAAAGAAGGTCTCAAATCCAGCCTTAAAAACTCTGGCATAGACACTGAGAACTGGGAAGCCCTGGCCCTTGAGCACTCCATCTGGAGGTCAGCTGTGACCAGCAGTGCTGTAGAATTTGGAGAGGCACAAATGGAGGGTGAAGGAAACGTGCCAAGAGGAAGACGCATCACGTCAACCCTGACCGGGACCTCCTTTCACCTGGAAATCAATGTCCTCACTGCAGGAGAACATGCAGATCAAAAATAGGGCTCCACAGTCACCACCGCCAATACACCGATCTTGGAAGACAATCCTACTCAGACAACGAGGGATCACCTAAGTAAGCACCAGGAAGGGCAGCAATTATTGGCTGAAGTGAATTATTCTGAAACAAAATGCAAGATGATGATGATGATGCCAGTCCCAGGTATGTTCCTCGTAGGAAAAACAGAGCTAAAGGATTATGATCAATGAAAATCTATGCATTTTTTTACATCAAACGACTCCAAAACCTCGTAGCCTATATTGAAAATACTGGCTTGTTTTCCCCTTAGAGGCCCTCTGCAGTGGAAAACTGTGTTCGGAAATCACTTCATGTATACCATGTCAATTTTATATTTTTTTAAAAAAAAAGTTGAAAAAATATTATCCCAAGAACATACGTAAAATTATAAATATTCAGCACCTCAAGCGTTTGATATACTTTAGTGCACATGAACGGAGTAGCTGTCAAAATTACAACAGGCAACTCAAGTAATTATGCAGATTTATGCAAAACATTAACAAGAAGAATTAAATGCACAAATGAGGTGGCTACACTTGAATTGTTAAGATTATGAATAATTACCATGAATCTTTTTTGCTCTTAATATAACTTGTTTTTGATAAACAAAGCCTTAATTATCAGAATCCTTTGGAGAATATTGGTGACCTTCATTAATCTTACAAAACAAGTCTCTTGTGTTCTGCATTGTAAAAAAGCACATGCTTAGAATAAGTACACAGACCATGGGAAAAGTGTATGCTAATGGCTACTACAAAAATGTTGTGCGCTATAGCAGCGGTTTTCAGTACATAGCATTCGGTACACATAGAAGAAGCGAATATTTATCATTTTCACAAAGTTCAGAAGGCAGCTGTGATTCCCCAAAGATGAGAAATACCAACATTGTTGTACCAAATGAACCCATGTCTGGAGGCTGGGTACTGGGGTCATGGGGAGGACCAGCCTTACAAAGTAAGGACTTATTCCATATATCATAAAGGGGCAAAAAAATATCAGAAAATCACAGAAGCATAGCACTGGAATGAACTGCAAGGGCCATCGAGTCCAATTTGTTATTTATTTGTCGTGTCAGGGCAACCAGTCAATTATATTACATTTCTAACAGAACAAAGCAAACAAACAGACAAAATACAAAATTTGTGATTTGGTAGTTGATTAAATGTCCTTTGACCAGTAGCTGGCCACTTGGAGTGCTTCTGGTGTTGCTGCAAGAACGTCCTCCATTGTGCATGTGGCAGGGCTCAGGTTGCATTGCAGCAGGTGGTCAGTGGTTTGCTCCTCTCCACACTCGCATGTCGGGGATTCCACTTTGTAGCCCCATTTCTGAAGGTTGGCTCTGCATCTTGTGGTGCCAGAGCGCAGTCTGTTCAGCGCCTTCCAAGTCACCCAGTCCTCTGTGTGCCCAGTCGTCTCTCATTTGGTATCAGCCATTGGTTGAGGTTCTGGGTTTGAGCCTTCCACTTTTGGACTCTCACTTGCTGAGGTGTTCCAGTGAGTGTCTCTGTAGATCTTAGAAAACTATTTCTAGATTTAAGTCATTGACGTGCTGGCTGATACCCAAACAGCGGATGAGCTGGAGATGTCTCTGCCTTGGTCCTTTCACTATTGGCTGCTACTTCCTGGTGGATGTCAGGTGGTGCAATACCGGCTAAGCAGTGTAATTTCTCCAGTGGCGTAGGGCACAGACACCCCGTGATAATGCGGCATCCAACTTGTTGCCATGCAGGAATACACAACTGAAACATGCCCAAGGTATGATCATTCAACTCTAATTTGGGGTCCCCTAACTGAATGTGGGAGTCATGAAAAAAATATGTAGCATTTAATATTTGTATGCCTGCATATCCGGGGTCACAGAAGAATATCTCAGGCAAAAAGGGATCACAAGTGGAAAATGTTTAAGAAGCCCAATTCCAAGGCAGTCTAGTTCCCCATTGAAGAGTAGGCTTGTGCATGGATCTGTTTTAGCCATTTTACTTTAGCCAAACTGGCTTATTTGGCTCTACCGGATGGCCGTAATGGCAAGGACCCCGCTGTCACATTTTCCCATCCGTAACTGGACAATGTGGCAGCTGATCACAGATCCTCACCTATTCAACATCACAGTTGCGTCCTGGCTTCAGTTTATATTTTGGCTTGGCTTCTGGCTTGGCCTCTGTCTTGAATCTTTTGGGTTTTCCTTTATTTTCTTGATCCTTTTTATTTAGTGGGACTGATTGGGAGTTGGGAATGTGCAGGATGGGTGGGCAGGTTGCACTCGCACGTTTGGGGTCTTGGAGAGTTACCCTTTTAGCTTCTCCTCTCCACCTCTCCTTCAGAAAATAATAATAATAATTAATAATAGTAATCCTAGCAAACCAAAATGAAAGCCTCATTTTCAGAAAACTGCTACTATCTAGTTACCTAGTTATCTAGGCACCAGGATTGTGGCGCAGCTGGCTGAGTGTCAGCTGCATTAAGATCACTCTGACCAAAAGGTCATGAGTTCAAAGCCAGCCCGGGTTGGAGTGGGTTTCCAACCAATCGTGTAGCCTGTTGTCGACCTTTGCAACCCGAAAGCCAGTTGCATCTGTCAAGTAGGAAAATTAGGTACCACCTTAAAGTGTGGGGAGGCTAAATTAACTAATTTATGAGGCCATAAAAAAAAAAAGACTTCAGCAAGCACTCCAGCAAAAAGCATGCGGGGAATGCGGAAGTACTTCATCAGTGTCGCAGATGGACGATGAAAGTGACAGCTCCCCTGGCGTCCAGAAAAAGTTAAATAGCCTCTGTCTATGTCTGTATATGTTGTATGTCAAAATTGGCATTGAATGTTTGCCATATATGTGTACACTGTAATCCGCCCTGAGTCCCCTGCGGGGTGAGAAGGGCGGAATATAAAAGCTGTTAATAAATAAATAAATAAATAAATAAATATCTTTCCTCAAGAGTAGAAAGTAGAAACAGCTTTAAGGAAGAATTAAACTTGAAGCAGAAAGGTGTTGGGGGGGGGGGGGGCGGCTGCAGTGCAAATCAAGATAAAAGAGAGGGCTTTTTAAAGGAAGCTCAGAGTAGGATAGCTCTAGGTCAATCGCTCTTTCTTCCATGGTAATTGGGAAGACTCCTTAAAATGCCTTGGAAAGTTGATCGTAGAAAGAGTGGTATCTTAACTCTGATGCTTCTTAATGAAGAATATAAGGACAAACAATGCCATGGGCTATAATGATGGGAAGAGGAATCTGGGGAGCCCCCCCCCCCCCCCCCCATTGCACCAATAGGCCAGATCTAGCTGTATTTTCTGGCTATCTGGCTGCCCATTTGTTTTCAAGAGGCATGCAAAAACAGATATGGGGGTCTACCGGTATCCGGCCAGCAGAAACGGATCGAGGTTCAGCTGAAATGCACAAGCCTACTGAACAGATTTTACCCTCAAGAGGTTCTTCCTTGTGTTTAAGTGGCATCTCTTTACTTGTGATTTGAATCCATTGCTTCATTTGTTGCTTTTTACTTTGTTATGTTGGTAATTTTGCTCCCATGGATGAGGATTCAGTGTTTATAGCATTTTAATATTTCATGCACCACAACAGCTTTATTTTCTTTAGGTATTAAGCACTTTGACTTTGACAAGGAGCTGGGAATTGTTACTTTGCCTCAATCAGCAACATATTTTGGATTCAACAGAAAAGGAAATTAGGATCTTCACCCAAATGGTAGTTAGATAGAATTGCCATATCTCGGATTTAAAGCAACTGTAATAGAATTCAGATCTTACCATGAAGGTTCCAAGAAATACTGCTAGACTACACTTGAGAAGAGAAAGTTGTAGACTAGATCTGATCTATTAAGGAAGTTCATAGGTTCTCATGTTTTGCATAGAAGTTCTTCTGTGCTGTTAAATAAGAGTTTGTTTGAAAAAGAAGGCTGGAGAATATCAAAGAGTCAATCAATAATTTTCCAGCTGAAATGAATGAAACAATACAAATGTTCATTTACTTTTCGAAAAACATACAGTGATCAGCAGGATAGGATTCTGAATTCCCTTGATTTGAGGACTTTTCAACAGGCCAAAATAAGAAGAAAAGAAAATCAAAACCAGGATTTCATAGCATTGAGTCATAGCAGTGCAAGTGTTGTCAAATCTTATTAATTCTATAGTGTAGATGCAGTCTTAGATAGTGATATCATAACATTGATATACCAAGCAAAAAAGAAATAGGGGCAATGTCTTGTGGGAAGAGTGGATGAACTGTCCAAAATGCTGTGTGTGGTACAGTTTTAGTGCAAATGAACATGGCAATCCTGGAATGGATTGCAGAATGAAGTATAATCTAGGATTGAATTAAGAGATTATGCACAAGAGAAGCAACTGCAGTGGAAAATGGTTCCCCATTGTGTTGCATCTAAATCCTGTCTTTAGCATAATCTATGACCTCTTCTACACTGCCAGATAATCCAGGTTAAAGGTAAAGGTTTCCCCTGACATTATGTCTAGTCTTGTCTGGCTCTGGGGGGTAGTGCTCATCTCAATTTCGAAGCCAAAGAGCCGGAGTTGTTTGTAGACACCTGCAAGGTCACATGGCTGCCATGACTGCATGGAGTACCATTACCTTCCCACAGAAGCGGTACCTATTGATCTACTCACATTTGCAGTTTAGCAGAAGCTGGGCCTAACAGCAGGAGCTCACCCTGCTCCCCGGATTCAAACTACAAACCTTTCAGTCAGCAAGTTCAGCAGCTCAGCTTTTTAACCCACTGCACCATTAAGGCAGCCATAATCCAGGTTATCAAAGCAGAAAATCCACATTATATAGTTTGACCTGGATTATTTTAGTCTACACTGCCAAATAATCCAATTCAAAGCAGATAATGTGGATTTTATATGGCAGTGTAGAAAGGGCCTAATAGTGACCTTCCAATCCCACTGCTGAAGAGTGCATCTACATTATAGAATTAGTGTGTTTTGACATAATTTGAACTGCTGTGGCTCAATGTTGTGGAATCCTGGGAGCTGCAGTTTTATAAGGTCTTTGGCATTCTCTTCCAAAGAGGGATAGTGCCTCACTAAACTACAAGTCCCAGGATTCCACAGTTAAAGTCGTGTCAAACAGCATTAATTCTGCAAAAACAGTGTAGGTGCACCCTCAAAGTGGGATCATTTTATATTGTTTGGCCTGCAAATCCCAGCACCCCTCAATTATGCTAGTTAGGGCTACTGGGACTTGTACTGAAACTCCTACATCTGGAGGACCACATATCCATAATCTTAAACTACCTAGGAAACCATAGAAGTAGGCTTTTGCTACTAAAATGTCCTATATGATAATTTATGCCATTTCCACAAACTTTTTTCTCTCTCTTAAAAATCACTTCAAGTTTTGCACATAAAACTCCAGAGAGGTGTAGTTTCATGTCTGTCCTGCAAATGTCCTGTGAAAAGGAATATCCAGTTCCCACGGTGCCTTGTGGAGACTTCTCTAGAGTCCACTAAACCAGTTTCCGTCTGTAACGCAGACTGTAACGTGGCTCCCCAATGCCATGGTGTTTTCTTTCCCTCCGCCTCTATCCGGCTTTCTTCTGCCTCCTCTTCAGCCATCCCTTTTCCTTCGGTGGATGCCAATTTCCAAAGGCGCCCGCATCTCCGAGACTTGGCCAGCTGTTCGGCTGCAGAAAACCACAGAACCATTTCCGTTTCTGCTTGACTGGTAATTTTTACATTGCCCTCCTTCCTTCAGATAAACAGTGGGACCTCTCGGAGTCCCCTCAGTTAATTTCAGAATTAATTTGCAAGGCTGTCATCAACGGCGTAACAATTCACTGATCAACAGTTGCAGTTCTTCATAACACTGTCAAACTCCCAGCTGCCACTGTGCCAACCCAGGCTTCGCCGTTGTTGTTTTTCACCCCTCCCTTTCTCCTTTCCTCCTTCCCCCACCCCCTTTCCATTCTTTTGCCCAGGCCTAGACATTATGCCTTGGGACTCCTACTAAAGGAGGACTTTAGAAGCATTAAGTCTTTACTGCCAGCTACAATATCTCTTCCCTCGAGAACCAGCTGTCAGATCAATGGTGTTTTTGTCATAAAAAATCCCTCCAAAGGGACTCAAATTTGTTTTGGCAAATGTCAAGTAGCTTTGATGCATAAAAACTAACTTAAAGAGGTCACATTTCTACAAACGTGCCTCTCCGGCACCCTCCCACCCCTGTTTTCAGGGTGGCTGCAGACTTATGTAATGAGCAAAAACAAGACCTGGATCCTAAATAGAGGGGAATGTGGAATGGGGTATTGTTGGGACACACGGACAGGTGCATGTCAGGATGTGTTATCGTGTATCTGGTGTGGAGAGTGTGTCTCACTGGGCACAGTGTCAGTGGAAGTCAATCTACTGAAAGGCATTCTATGGGCAGTTTTATAGGACGTGATCATTATTCCATGAGAGCATCTAAGGTAAAAGCAGGCAGTGCTTAATGTTAAAGATGCTCACTTGACAACTGCATCATATGCTCCAATTGTCCAACTGACCAGGGAGAGTCCTTCATTTCAGCAGCCCTTGGGAAGAGTGCCTTTTCCAAGCTCTGATTTTTCTAGTCCATTTGCATAAAAAATCAAGATCCCAATTTGGTTCCACACATATACTCTTTGTGCATTGCCGTGGGTGCCTTGTGCATATTGTGTCACCATGGTTTGCTCAAGTCCACAAAATTGTAGAATTGGAAGAGACCCCTAGGGACAGTCTGTCAAGCAGGAATAATAATAATAATAATAATAATAATAATAATAATAATAATAATAATTTTATTTATATTCCCCTCTATCTCCCCAAAGGGACTCAGGGTGGATTCACTAAATGGTTTGGGACCTACCTACCTGCGTGACCGCATCTCTGTTTACAAATCCACACGATCTCTTCAATCATCTGGAGAGGCCTTGCTCACGATCCCACCTGCATCACAAGCGTGATTAGTGGGGACGAGGGACAGGGCCTTCTCGGTGGTGGCCCCTCAACTCTGGAACTCTCTCCCTAAGGACATTAGGCACACCCCAACCTTGGCAATTTTTAGGAGGAGCTTGAAAACGTGGTTGTGCCTTCCCAGAATAAGGAAACTCCAAGCAATATGCCCCCAAATGCACTTTACTAGAGACCCAGGATATCTGCATGCCCCATCCCCCTCCAAATACCTACCCTTTTCACCTGGTCATGCCCAGCACATTTTTAATTTTAACTATTACGTTTGGCCCTGCCATAGATTTTAATGTGTCGTGGTGTTTTGTTAATGTTTATTGCTTTGTTTTGATTTCATTTTGTTGTATTGTTGTTGTTGTTGTTGTTGTTTTTACTGATGTATTTGAGCTCGGCCTCTTGTAAGCCGCACCGAGTCCTCCGGGAGATGGTAGCGGGGTACAAATAAAGGTTTATTATTGTTATTATCCCAAACATAAAAGGCAAACATTCAGTGCCCGAATACAACAACAATACATCCATACTAATAAATGTATACAACCCAACATATAAATACGAATTATAACTTAACAAACTAAAATTAGCACAGTCTGTTATAACAGACATGTTATAACAGACATAAGACGTAATATCAAACATCAAATGGAAACAATAATTTCACATCTCTTTGAGGTAGGAAGACACAATCTAAGCACTTTTGACAGAAGGCTATCCTGCTTCTATTTAAAAACCTCCTTAAAAGGAGCATATTCTACTGTTGAACAGTTCTGATCACCAGGAAGTTCTTCTGACCAACAGGAAGTTACTATCAAAGTGACACTTCACTTCTCAGCTGTTCGATACAACCTATCATTGTTGCATATTATTAAGCCCCATCTACACTGCCATATAAGCCAGATTATCATAGCAGATAATTGACATTATCTGCTTTGAGTGGATTATCTGAGTCTACACTGTCATATAATTCAGTTCAGAGCAGATAATCTGGATTTTATTTGACAGTGTAGAAGGGGCCTTAGAAGTTAGAACTGCTAGATCTATTCAGAAATAGACTTCAGCACCTTGGACAACTCCTTGAAACCTAGTTATAAATTCATTCTCCACTAACATTGGAGCTACCAGCTGCTAGTGCATATAACTTATAGGCCCATCTGATTTCTCAATTTCTTAGTTAAGTATACTAAATAGTGCTCCGACCGCAGCATTTCTGGTATGTGGGGGACGTTCCATTTTGCACCTACCTAAGGAGAAAATAAAAAAATCCATGTGGTGTAATAGTTTGAATGTTCAACTAGAATTACATCTAGGTTGTAGAATTAATGCATGTTTACACTTTAATTAT
The DNA here is from genome assembly GCF_037176765.1 of Anolis sagrei. Classification (NCBI taxonomy): domain Eukaryota; kingdom Metazoa; phylum Chordata; class Lepidosauria; order Squamata; family Anolidae; genus Anolis; species Anolis sagrei. The sequence goes on from NC_090021.1 coordinate 14,440,987, forward strand.
CATAGCTCAATGGTAAGGAATCCTGCGAGTTGTAGTCTGATGTGGCATCAGCACTCTTTGGCAGAAAAGACTAAAGATCTTGTAAAACTATGAAACCCAGGATCCCATAGCATTGAGCCATGGCAGTTAAAGTGGTGTGCAAACTATTTATTTATTTATGAATTTATTTCGTACATTTTTACCCCACCCTTCTCACCCCCGAGGGGGGACTCAGTGTGGCTTCACAACAAGCACTATTCAGCGTTCTCCACAATCATAAAATACATTTAAAATGAATTAATTAAAACAGTTACATTAAATAACAATTGTTAAAATCACACATGTTTAAAAAGCAAAGTCCGGGTCAGTTCATTGTCATTCATATCGCTTGAGTCTTATTCTCAGTTGCTGCCTCTATTGTTCAAACACTTGGTCCCACAACCTAGTTTTGAGTTTTCTTCTATTGGACAGGAGGGAGGTAGCCAATCTGATGTCACTAGGGAGAGAGTTCCACAGTCAGGGGGCCACTACCGAGAAGGTCCTGTTTCTTGTCTCCACCAGTTGTGTTTGCAATGGTGGTGAGATCGGGAGCAGGGCCTCTCCAGCTGATCTTAAACTTCGTGATGGTTCATAATGGGAGATATGTTTGGATAGGTAATCTAGGCCAGAACCATTCAGGGCTTTATAGGTTAAGACCAGCACTTTAAATTGTGCTCAGTAGCAGATCGGCAGCCAGTGGAGCTGGCATAGCAGAGGGGTTGTATGCTCTCTATATGCTGCTCCAGTGAGCAACCTGGCTGTCAACCGTTGGACTAGTTGAAGCTTCTGGGCAGTCTTCAAAGGCAACCCCACGTAGAATGCATTGCAGTAGTCTATTTGGGACATGGCCAAGTCAGACTTACCAAGGTATGGGAACAACTGGTGCACAAACTACATTAATTCTACAGTGTGGATGTACTCTAGGACTTTGGGAGACAAGATTTCACATCTCTTCTTGGGTACTGAAATCTACTAAATAATCTTGGGCAAGTTTAATCTCGCATTCTCAATGGAAGGCAATGGATAACCTCATCTCATGAAATATTGGCAGACATGCATACATACATAACAGATTCACCTTAGGGTTACCATAGCTTTAAAATATCTTCAAGAGGCACAACAACTATAAGATGGAAAATGGGGGTGTGAATGGGTTTTTTTGTTTTGGTGTGTACACATGATCCAAAATGTATGTTTGCATCCAGGAATGGAGCAGTGAGATTCCTCCAGATGCCACAGGTCTGCTAATTCCATTGTCCCTCACTACTGGGACTAGAGACCTCATCACATGAGGTTTAGGCTCCATCCTAGGATGCTTTCAAGACAGAGCCAGGACAGTAGCCCTGTATTCATGTGATGGGTTCTGGAGGGCTCTGTTCTGACTCCATCCTGGAAAAGTCCCAGAGCCTGAGAAAATGGGTAGCCACCGAGGTTCTCATTAGGTAAGCCGGGGACAGCACAGGGGAAGCAAAGCAGTGACACTTTCCCCCATGTGATGGGAAATCAGCATTGTGGCTGATGTGGGGCATTGGAAGACAGTTTTCCCTGCTGTCCACCAGATTTGTCCTGCTGCCCCACAGATGCCCCTGCTGTCCCCTGGCTTGAGGTCCTAGGTCTGATGGGAGTGACATATAATAAGATCTGTAAGCCCACTCTTCCTGTCCCTATCTTGCTCTTTGTTTTTCTAAGATTCTGTCTCTGGCATGATATTCAAAGCACTAATCATTTCCATTTGGCAGCTACTCATGGCCTAACATCCTCGTTACCAGAAGACAGATACTTTTTAATTTAAAGGAGGGAAAAATATATTTCCCATTACCAAGTGCAGAGAACATCAAAATGTCAAGTGCAACTTAGCTTTCGAATTCCCTTCAAAGCCCTTCATTAAATCCTAAAGCTGCTAACAAGGGTCCTCGCTACTCCACCTACCTAGGGCTGATACATAATTGAGATACTGCTTTCTTTAAGTTAAAAAAAATAATAAACAAACATTATTAAGCAGCATTTATTCCTGGAGTGCTTTTTTACAGCTGAAGCATTTATCGGCATGTGTGCTGGAAGGGATTGCAGAAAACGCTTTTAGTTTTTAATCAGAATCCTTTTAGTCGCCTGACCTTCCTTTACTCTTAGCTCTCTAGGGCTATTATTAGATGCCAGCTTTACCCAACCTGGTGCCCTCTAGATATGATGTAGTGAATTCCCAATATCCACATCCTGGCAAGCATATTGTTGGATAGGGCTATCACATGAACTCTTAATATCTCTATGTACTGGTTTCCTTCCTGAGCAAACCAGTGTCCCTATCCATTCACTGGGTGCTTTGGATATACTCCTAAACCATGATTTAGCATTTTGAAGCTAAGGAAACGTTGTTCCTCCTTCCCACAACTAATCATAGGTTTGTATGATCCTTATATCCTCTAGTAATGTTGTGAGCATATACATATTCAGTTCTCTTTCAGGATAGCTGCAGTTTGATCTTCAAAGAAGTCGCCATCTTAGGCCAAATCTACAGTAACCCAATTAATCTAGGGTAAATGCTCCAAATCTACTCCAATGCAGCTTGGAGCATCCCTGGAACTCTTTTGGTATCCAGGCAGCTGATCAGGCCAAAAGCATATTATTATTATTATTATTATTATTATTATTATTATTATTATTATTATTAGAAACACAACAAAATGAGTCCACAACAGACACTCTGCAGGTTGTTGCATTGGATCACACGTCAGACACTTCCCAAGTGTCTAGGACTGTGTGATGTATCAGAGAAGAATGCGTGTAGATCCCAGTAAGGTGGCCTTTTGCAGCTGGAAGATGGTAATTTTGTCAGCGTTGATTGTGTTCAAGTACAGGCCAAGGCCTTTAGGCACTGCACACAGTGTGCTGATCATCACTAGGACTACCTTGACTGGCTTGTGCCAAAGTCTTTGCAGTTTGATCTTTAAATCCTCATATCATGTCAGCTTTTCCAGTTGTTTCTCTTCAATCCTGCTGTCACCTGGGATTGCAACATTAGTTTTTTTTTTAACATGATTGTGAGGTCAGGAGTATTGTGCTCCAAAACTCTGTCTGTCTGAATTTGAAAGTCCCAGAGTAGTTTGACGTGCTCATTTTCTGTAACTTTTTCAGGCTTATGATCCCACTAGTTTGTTATTGCAGGCAGATGTTATTTGTGGTACAAGTTCCAATGAATCATCTGAACAATGGTGTTATGCCTCTGCTTGTAGTCTGTCTGCACAATCTTCTTGCAGCATCTGAGGATGTGATCTATTGTTTCATCTGCCTCCTTGCGGAGTCTACATTTGGGATCTGTCGCCAACTTTTCAATTCTGGCTTTGATCGTATTTGTTCTAATGGCTTGTTCTTCTTCTTATTGTTGTTGTTGATGGTGTTGTTGTTGTTGTTGTTGCTGCTGCTGTTATTATTAAATTATTACATAGCATCATAGCGCTGGAGGAAACTACAAGAACCATCCAGTCCAACCCCCTGACATTAGGATCACACAATCAAAACACTCCCAACAGATGATCTAACGTCAGCAACCAAGACCCAAAGTGGCACTGGGAATGCCATCATGGATGCTTTTATGCATCACATGACTGGGCCCGCTATTGGGTCTTCACCAAAAATAGCATTGCCACCAAGCATCTGCAGTGCAGCTGCTTGTGACCAGCAACACAGTGACAGGTCTGTTGGACATGAAGATGGTAAATTGGGTTGGATCCATTCTGATCCAGCTCCACAGCAACTGAAAGGTGAGTCCACTTTATATGGACCATGTAGTCAATGCCTTAGTTTCTTGTAGCCTAAAAAGTTGGAGAAGAGGAAGGAAAAAGCAATGTGGTGGCATTTTTAAGACTAACTGGTTTTTATTTTTACATAAGCACATTATGGGATCCCACCAGTCTCAGCCTATGATTCCATGCATGACAATGCCTTCTCCCAAAGCATGTGTGTTTGATTACGGAACATCCCAAGCAATCACTTCACCCTCGTACTGATTGATTTGCTTCCTGTGAAGGCCAGAATACAACCTTCAGCTTTTCGTGATTCCAAAGAATATACAGCTTAAACCAGCCAAAAGGCAAAGCCTGTGTATCAACATCAGCACTTACAGCGATATAAACAACTTTATTTTTTTTCCTCCTCCTTCACAAGCCAAGTAGAAAGACCGTGTAATCAGCGGTAATTATTGCTTTTGAAAATGTGAGCTTTACATTTTGCAACATCCTCCTCTCTCTCTTTTTTAATATATATAAATACAGGAAGCTTCTCAAAATACATTTAGTCAATTCAACAAAGAGGGGAGAAATATCCAACAAAGTTAGGACACTCAAGTGTTATTTGCTGCAATCACGAAAAAGTCAATTTTGGCTTAAATCATGATTGTCATAAACACTCACAAAACATATTATTTACCAGATGGCAATTTCACTGAAGCAAACACATCGAACTTATGTTTCATTATTGTCAAATAAGGATGAACTTGCCACTGGGATAACCTCCAGTACTTAAACAAACACTTCTCGGCACACAATAGATGATACAGCTTGTTATTTGGGAAGCAAGCCGTTCCAAGGAAATTCACATGACTCAGCAATGACAGCCCCTTTGAGCCAAGTGCTGGGGAGGGGTGATAACTCATTGCCGGAGCACATGCCTTGCAAGCAGAAAATCCTGCCTTTGGTCTCCAGAAAGGCATCACAAGGTGGACTTGGGGCAGCAAACTATCTCCTCCAAATGTTGGGCTAGAACTTCCATCATCCTTGGCAAGCAATATGTGGAGAATTTCTTTCCCCAGCAATTCCAGGAAAATTAGCAGACCATGTTGATGAATCAAGGATCCAACTTGCATTTCTGTCCTGCACTTGACAAACCAGAATTTGAACAGAAAGGGAACCCTGAGTTCAGTACAGTCTGATATAGAAGGTGCCAGCTCACTTTAAATTGTGCATGTAACTTTCCGTCCAATTGACTTTCCTGACCAGATGTTTTCATCATTATCTTCCCAAGCTAGGCATCACAACTGGTCTTCCATAGACTTCTTCCAAATTATTTTCTAACAGAAGGCCTTTAAGAATGTCATACTGAGGAGGGAGCAAATTTGTTTTCTACTTTTCTAGGAACTAGAAGATGGAGCAATGGAATCAAAAAGAGGTTCCTTCTAAACATTAGGATGAAACTCCTAAAAGCAATAACTGTTCAACAGTGGAACATGCTGCTTCAGTGTGATCGAGTCTTCTTCTCTGGATTTTTTTTTTTAACAGATGGAAGACGACTTGCCAGAAGGGCTTTTGTTGTGTACTCCTGCATGGCAGAATAGAATTGAATATTGAGGTCTCCTCCAACTTATTAATTTGTGACCATATAATTTTCAATACAGACAATTTTGTTTCCTACACAAAGCCACTGCCTATGAATTCTGCGCAAAATAAATCTCAAATTGTATTGTCGAAGGCTTTCATGGCCGAAATCACTGGATTGTTGTAGGTTTTTTCGGGCTATATGGCCACTCTCACAACCACCATGTCAGACTACACAGAGAAGCCATTGAAATCCACAAGCATGTGGACAATTTCAACAGAAAGGAAGAAACCATGAAAATGAACAAAATCTGGCTACCAGTATTAAAAAACTCAAAAATTACAACAGCAAAACAACAGAGAGTAAACAATCAGGCACATCAAATCACCTCTCAACAAAAGATTCCCCCAGGCACTTCCAAGCCATTAAATGCTAATCAAGGTGGTCAGTTGAAACATTCACACCTAGCTCCAGCAGACAAGAGTCCTTTGTCCCACCCTGGTCATTCCACAGATATATAAACCCATTTTCCTACTTCCAACAGACCTCACTACCTCTGAGGATGCTTGCCATAGATGCAGGCGAAACATCAGGAGAAAATGCCTCCAGAACATGGCCATATAGTCCGAAAAAACCTACAACAACCCAAATCTCAAATATATGAATTTTCCAAATGGTTACGTTTTTGAAGATTTCTCATAGAGGAAAGGAAATTGCCAAAATTGCTCATTGCTTCCTTCAGGAGAAAATTACAGAAGATATGTACCCCCCCCCCCACCAAAAAAGGCACCCACATTTCATAAAATACTGCTTAAATATCCTTTCATCATGGTGTGTGTGTTCTGCCAATATGAATCAATTAAAACATATGCACAGAAACAGAAGTGAAGCCACCATTAAAAAAAAACCCTATAAAATAGGAATCAACCTACACTGAAAGGACAAAGAGGTCAGAAAAGAGCTACATCTGCTAACGTTCAGTGAGTTTTGTTTGGGAGATGCTCCATTCCTTTCCTCTACTTTCCGATACACTTTTACACACAGAAACCTAACAGATGACTGCAGTATGAAGCTATTTAAATGCAAAGAAAATTCAGGCCCTGCGGTCACTAGAAATCTCCCATTGATTTTCACAAAACAGACGCACACCCTTATTGAGCTATCATGATCCTGCAGACCAGAGTTTATTAAACTTATAAAAGAGCTTTCTTGCTTGTTTGCTTGGTTTCTTTTTTTTACCCCATTACAGAGTCAAAGCCTTGAACCTTACCGGAATTTCCCAAATAACACTATCAGCACATAAGCGAATACAAAGCCCTATTGAATAAGATTTAGGATCTCAATGTGAACAAATATTAAAATGATATCCGAAATGTATTTTTTCTTAGAAGTAAGACTATTTTGCAATGGGGATTTAACTGTGTTGTGAATGCCAGACAATTGCAGCAACTAACCTCATGTGCCTTCCCTGAAGCCATGTAAAAGCTTGACTAGTAAATTTGGGGCCAGTCCAGAGGAGAAAAGCTGGTGAATGCAAGGGAATTGGGTTTTCCCTTCCAGCTACACTGAATGGGGAGAGCTATTTGCACACATCAATGAATGAGACCAAGTTCTGGAGGCAGAGCACAACATATAGATCAACCTGGGGTCTCAACCTGGGGTCCCCAGATGTTTTTGGCCTTCAACTCCCAGAAATCCTAACAGCTGGTAAATTGGCTGGGATTTCTGGGAGTTGTGGGTCAGAAACATCTGGGGACCCCAGGTTGAGAACCACTGATATAGATGCTTGGCCCTCTCAGCTCCTAGCATTGGAGCAGCAAACATTGGCTCGCTTTGGGGCCAGGTAGGAATCCCCCTCCCACTTAAACAGGGTTTAGGTCTAGTCATTAAATAGGCTGCCATGCAGAATAGGGGACAATTTATATCTCGCTGTGCACATTTTGTTGAAGTCCAGGAACTGGAACCCCCAGCAGTGAGTTCACTCAACCAAGGTGGTGGTGAACAGAAATGGCTTTGGAGCTGCGAGGGAATTCTAATCCCAGAAGTTTCTCAACTTGGGGTTAGTCCCTAGTTATAAATGCCCAGTTCCTAGGTCGCCAGATAGTACTCTGTTCTCTGCAACTCATCCATTTCCCTGGCCCTATGGTAGGTTGTTTTGCACTATCCCATGCCTGACCCTTTTTAGCCTAGAATCATAGAATCATAGAATCAAAGAGTTGGAAGAGACCTCATGGGTCATCCAGTCCAACCCCCTGCCAAGAAGCAGGAATATTGCATTCAAATCACCCCTGACAAATGGCCATCCAGCCTCTGCTTAAAAGCTTCCAAAGAAGGAGCCTCCACCACACTCCGGGGCAGAGAGTTCCACTGCTGAATGGCTCTCACAGTCAGGAAGTTCTTCCTAATGTTCAGATGGAATCTCCTCTCTTGTAGTTTGAAGCCATTGTTCCGCGTCCTAGTCTCCAAGGAAGCAGAAAACAAGCTTGCTCCCTCCTCCCTGTGGCTTCCTCTCACATATTTATACATGGCTATCATATCTCCTCTCAGCCTTCTCTTCTTCAGGCTAAACATGCCCAGTTCCCTAAGCCGCTCCTCATAGGGCTTGTTCTCCAGACCCTTGATCATTTTAGTCGCCCTCCTCTGGACACATTCCAGCTTGTCAATATCTCTCTTGAATTGTGGTGCCCAGAATTGGACACAATATTCCAGATGTGGTCTAACCAAAGCAGAATAGAGGGGTAGCATTACTTCCTTAGATCTAGACACTATGCTCCTATTGATGCAGGCCAAAATCCCATTGGCTTTGTTTGCCGCCACATCACATTGTTGGCTCATGTTTAACTTGTTGTCCAGGAGGACTCCAAGTTCTTTTTCACACGTACTGCTCTCGAGCCAGGCGTCCCCCATTCTGTATCTTTGCATTTCATTTTTTCTGCCAAAGTGGAGTATCTTGCATTTGTCACTGTTGAACTTCATTTTGTTAGTTTTGGCCCATCTCTCTAATCTATCAAGATCGTTTTGAATTCTGCTCCTGTCCTCTGGACTATTGGCTATCCCTCCCAATTTGGTGTCGTCTGCAAACTTGATGATCATGCCTTCTAGCCCTTCATCTAAGTCGTTAATAAAGATGTTGAACAGGACCGGGCCCAGGACGGAACCCTGCGGCACTCCGCTCGTCACTTCTTTCCAAGATGAAGAGGAAGCATTAGTGAGAAAGAGATCAGATTAGTCTGGCATGACTTGTTTTTGATAAATCCATGTTGACTATTAGCGATGACTGCATTTGTTTCTAAGTGTTTGCAGACCGCTTCCTTAACAATCTTTTCCAGAATCTTGCCCGGTATCGACGTGAGGCTGACCGGACGGTAGTTGTTTGGGTCATCCTTTTTTCCCTTCTTGAAGATTGGGACCACATTGGCCCTCCTCCAATCTGCTGGAACTTCTCCCGTTCTCCAAGAACTCTCAAAGATGGTTGCCAATGGTTCCAAAATGACTTCCGCTAGTTCCTTCAATACTCTGGGGTGTAGTTGATCTGGCCCTGGGGACTTGAACTCATTAAGAGCGGCCAGGTATTCCTGGACGACTTCTTTCCCAATTTGGGGTTGGATGTCCTCCAATCCCTCATCCACTCCATCTTGCTGAGGTTGAAGACTCTCTTTTTGTGTGAAGTCCGAGGCAAAGAAGGCATTAAGTAGTTCTGCCTTTTCCCTATCCCCTGTCAGCATTGCCCCATCTTCTCCGCGAAGAGGTCCTATCGCCTCCTTGTTTTTCCTTTTTCTACTGACATAAGAATAGAAGCCCTTTTTATTGTTTTTAATGTCCCTGGCAAGTCTGAGCTCGTTTTTTGCTTTAGCTTTGCGGACCTTTTCCCTACAGGTGTTGGCTATTTGTTTGAATTCTTCTTTGGTGATTTCTCCCTTTTTCCACTTCTTGTGCATGTCTCTTTTGTGTCTTAGCACAGTTAGAAGTTCTTTGGACATCCATTCTGGCTTCTTTGCACTTGTCCTATTTTTTCTCTTTGTTGGCACGGTTTGCAATTGCGCCTTGAGTATTTCACTCTTGAGAAATTCCCATCCATCCGTAGCTCCCTTGTCTTTTAGTATCTGTGTCCACGGAATGCTGCTCAGCGTTTCCTTCAATTTTTGGAAATCAGCTCTCCTAAAGTCCAAAATGCGGGTTTGACTTGTCTTAGTTTCGGCCTTCCTTTGTACCTCAAATTGCAGGAGCACATGGTCACTTGCCCCTAAGGATCCTACCACTTCGACCGCATCGATCAGGTCCTCCGCATTTGTTAGGATGAGATCAAGAGTAGCCAATCCCCTTGTTGCCTCTTCTACCTTCTGGACCATGAAATTGTCTGCAAGGCAAGCGAGGAATTTGTTGGACCTTGTACTCTTGGCCGAGTTTGTTTTCCAGCAAATATCGGGATAGTTGAAATCGCCCATGACTACTACATCTCTTTTCTGTGCCTGTTTGGTCAACTGTTGGCAGAAGACTTCATCAAGATCTTCCTCCTGGCTTGGGGGTCTGTAGTAGACGCCTACAACGACATCTTTTTGAGTCCCAGTTCCCTTGATTCTTATCCAGATGATTTCAAGCTGGTTTCCCAGATTGCTGTCTTGAATTTCTTCTGCAGCATAAGAGTTTTTGACATATAAGGCTACTCCGCCTCCTCTCCCCTTTGTTCGGTTTCTGTGAAAGAGGTTATACCCCTCGATATCTACATTCCAGCGATAGGAGTCATCCCACCAGGTTTCAGTGATGGCTATGATATCATATTTGCGGTGTTGTGCTAGAAGTCTTGTTTATTTCCCATGCTCTGTGCATTAGTGTAAAGACATATGAGCCCCTGGGATCTTCCCTTGAGCTGTTTGATTGGGATTATTGTGCTTTTGGTACTTGGTCCTTGTTGTGTTTGTGCAGCCCTCCGTTTAGCCTTCTGGCGATTCCCAGACATTATGGGTAAAGTAGTGTTCGCAAGGCTGTTGTCCCCCTCCCCCGGTGGACCTAGTTTAAAGTGCGTCTAATGAGGTTTGCGAGTCTGTGAGCAAAAAGGTGTTTTCCTACTTGTGTGAGATGCACCCCATCCCTTGCCAGTAGGCCTAGTCACGCCCATTTTTGTAATTATGGTCATTGGTTCTTGTAGAACATTGTCTGATGGAGCCTCAATTCAGCTGTCTTATTCTCTTTGCCATTTGATAAAGATCATGACTTTACTAATAATAATATATTATAATAACTTTATTTTTGTATCCTGCCACCATCTCCCTGAAGGGACTCGGATGGCTTACATGGGCACCAAGCCCAGTCAAACAGAATTAAAATATATCACAATAAAAATACATATACAAACATCATAAAAACATGAAACATCATACAACAACAGTAGCCGAGCATAGTGAACATTTCAAAACTAAGGGGCAAGGAAAGGGCTTGTGCAGTACAACTGCAAGGACAAGACTAATAGAAAAGTGCAAGCATCAGGTGATCAGTGAGGGTTAGAAGGGCCATGTCAACTTTCAATACCATTTGCTTCCCTCGTGCAATAAAGACCTCGGTTTCTTGCTGTGTGCCAGAGAATGACATCATCTTTGTCCCCATGGGCTACAGTTGGTTCTTTCTTTCCTGGAAACTCTTCAGGGACCAGACTAAAGGACTGGCACTTGTCCAGGGTCCATCACTTTGGATAGGACTGATTTAGATAATTTACCCATCTACATAAATTACTAAATGAATCCATGCTCATAAGCTTCTTTGGCTGAAATCTTCCTGGTTAGTCCCAACCACAACAAACCAATTGGAGTTATCAAAACAGAGAAGTAGATCCATCGTAGGATGGTAAGTTGAAATTTAAGTTAACACAGATCTTTCAGAGTTTTATTCTAGTAAGGAGTAACATAAGAATTAGACTCACATTGAACTGTTAGGGGGCACAGGCTAAAATATCTTGAAATGCTGCAAGAGTTTTCTGTTCAAAATGGTATGTAATGGCCAGGGACCAATAAGTGCTTCTTATAATGAATTAACGCATGCTAGAACAGTGTTTCTCAATCTTCCTAATGTTGCAGCCCCTTAATATAGTTCCTCGTGTTGTGGTGAACCCCAATCATAAAATTATTTTTGTTGCTACTTCATAATTGTAATTTTGCTACTGTTATGAATTGTAATGTAACTATCCAATATGCAGGACATATTTTTATTCACTGGACCAAATTTGGCACAAATATCTAATACACCCAAATGTGGACCTTGACATTTGGGAGGTGTAGTTGTTGGGATTTATAGTTCACCTAAAAAATCAAAGTGCAACCAACGAAACAATTGGGCCAAACTTCCCACACAGAACTGTCATGCTTTGAAGGGACTTGCTGGCATGAACATTCCTCCAGCAACATCCACAAGCTCTTCCTCACCCACATATGCGCACCACACCACCATGCGCTGAGAATCCCTGCTCTTCCCTTTCTGCTTGGAGTATTTTTATTCACTGGACCAAATTTGGCACAAACATCTGATACACCCAAATGTGAACACTGGTGGAGTTTGGGAAAAATAGACCTTGACATTTGGGAGGTGTAGTTGCTGGGATTTATAGTTCACCGACAAAGAGCATTCTGAACCTCACCAACGATAGAATTGGGCCAAACTTCCTACACAGAACTGCCAAGCTTTAAAGGGACTTGCTGGTGTGAGCCTCTCTCCAGCCTCATACGCCCTCCCTTGCCCGCATATGCACACCACACTGCCATGCACTGAGAATGCCTGCTCTCCCCTTTCTGCTTGGAGTTTCAGAAACAGCTGTCTCAGAGGCCAGCCAATCACAGCAGAGGGGGGCATTTGGTGAGAGGATTCACTGTCTGTTTCCAGAAGGGAAGAGTAGGACAGGTGGAGAGATCTTCAGCCTTCTTTGCCAAAGGGGTTAGTAAGGCCATCAGAAATGTATGTTTTCTGATGGTCTTTGGTGACCCCTTTGAAACCCCCATGTAACACCCCCCCCCCCCCCAGGTCCCAACCCTTAGGTTGACAAATGCTGTACTATAGTTTCACTTTAATGCATTCGTGAATTCCAAAAAAGGTATGCCTTGGTGCATACCTTTTTTGCCACAGCACATTTCCCAGCTGGAATATATAAATTTATCATTAGCAAACCGTAAGGATTCCTGGATTATATCCCTGCAGACCCAAAAGGAGGAAGACCCTGCCTAATGAAAGTGTTTTTACCAAACAATGCTTTCTCCTATCTCCCTTTAATAATTAGCCGGGTCTATTTTCTTCCCTTCTAGCTCACCAGATGTTTCTTGCCCCTTCAACCATCATCAATATGCCATTAAATGAAATCTCATTGACTGTAGCTTTAGAGCCAACATTACGGTTCAGCAGGCTTGAACCTATAAAGCTTTTTCAACTTTCTGACATTGAAAGTAAAATTAAAAATAAAGAAGATCACGGTCGACAGGGTGTGTGTTGGAAAGCGTTCTGAAAAATGCCTAAGGATCTGCTAATTCTTAAAACTATGTGCAAGAAACTATTTTTGCAAATAATGGGGAATTACGTAAAATTCATCACCATTCATTTGTGATGCTTCAGCACAGGGTGGTACAGCTATGAAGTTTTCTCTCTTTTTTTAGCTAATGGGACAAAGAGAAGTATTGGTGTAGCCACTCAAAAAAACTCACCACCAAAAAGAGAATGAGAGGTGGTCCAAATATGCATATGGTAATTTGGATGAGTATATACAAATTTAGAAACATTTCTTCATATGAATAACAATTTTGGGTTACCAAAATGAGGAGGATGGGAAATATTTTGTGCAGGAAGAATCTCAAATACATAATGGCAACTAATGATTCACAATGAGAAAGGATTAATACCTTGTGAAGGCTAGCCAGTAGTCAACTCTCAGAAGCCAGGAGATCATTGAATCACTAAGGCCCCTTCTACACAGCCAAATAGAATCCCACATTATCTGCTTTCAACTGGGATATACAGCAATGTGGACTCAGATAATCCAGTTCAAAGCAGATATTGTGGGAAGGGCCCTAAGTGAAAGAGTTGTAGGAGACCACAAGGCCCAGCTAGTCTAATTTCTTGTCACGCAAGAATACACAACTAAAGCACTCCTGAAATAAGTCAGTCCAACTTCTACTTAAAGAAAAAGTCCACTTGAAGAACTATTATCAGGGGATTATAGTTTCCAGTGGTACATACCTACAGACAAATAGTTGCAAAAATACAAAATAGATTTTTAAAGTTTGGCTTCAAAAAGAGGAAATCTGAATTTGAGATTTGTTTATTTGTTTATTTATTTATTTAAAACATGTATATTCCACCCAGACCCGTAGCCAGGATTTTGATTCGGGGGGGGGGGGGGCTGAGTCTGAGTGAAAAAGGGTCTAGCCTAGCAAACCTTTTGTATTATTACCCCAATACCCCCATGCATATGGGATATATTGAGTATGGTGATCAGATCATGATATGAATAAACATAACAGTTTAAATAATGCATCAGAAAGGCCTTTTCGCAAACCACCATGAGAATTTCGGGGGGGGGGGGGCTGAATCCCCTCAAGCCCCCCCCCCCTTTGGCTACATGCCTGATTCCACCCTTCTCGCCCCACAGGGGACTCAGGGTGGAGCACAACATATATACGGTAAACATTCAATGCCAGGACATAAAACCATAACTATATACAAACATTAAAATCACTTATATCCACATGAAAAGTTGCTTTGAAACCATCTCAGGACACCATTTAGCCTCATTGCCCTGCCCCAAAGGCTTGGTCCCACAGCCAGGTCTTCACCTGATGAAGTTATGTGTGTATAATGAACATTTGATAAGCAAAATATATATAAACTTGCATCAAAAACTGAGTTGAAAAAAGAGCAACTTAAAGATGTATGATAAAGATACAATTCATTCCTGTGCTCACTGCTTTCAGGAAGCAGTTGAAAAACATACTTTCACATCATACTGATTTGGCAGCAACAGTCTCAGTCACTTTTCTGTCTTCTCACTTTTTAAAATTGCTTTTGAAACCTTCCAATTTCTCTTTGTTTATCTCAATTTCTCCTTTTGAGCATTGGTGAAAAGTAGTTTGTTCCCAGTTTTGTTGAGAGGTGATTAGATGTCCTTGTTTGTTTCCTCTCTGTTGTGCTGTTGTAATTTTAGAGTTTTTTAATACTGGTAGCCAGATTTTGTTCATTTTCATGGTTTCCTCTCAACAAAAGTTTGCTCCAGGCACTGTCAGGTCATTATATGCTAATCAAGCTGGTCAGTTAGAACATTCACACCTAGCTCCAGCAGACAAGAGTCCTTTGTCCCACCCTGGTCATTCCACAGATATATAAACCCTTTTTCCTAGTTCCAACAGACCTCACTACCTCTGAGGATGCTTGCCATAGATGTAGGCAAAACGTCAGGAGAGAATGCCTCTAGACCATAGCCATATAGCCCGAAAAAACCTACAACAACCCAGTGATTCCGGCCATGAAAGCCTTCGACAATACATTAATTTTACCATCTTAGGAAATAAGACAGTGAATAAATATTATCATACATCAAAAATACCCTTATCCCTTACCCAGAATTTAAAAAAAATAGTCATTCATCCGATAGCGAATGATGATACTTGTTTTTATTAATTATAAGGCAAATGTGATGTTATTAATTGTTAATTGTTGTATTTCATCATTCTACTTTCACTTGACTTAGCCGATGGTTTGTTGACCAAAATAAAGGCTACTGACTGACTGAGAATTTCAAAATCTGAAACCCAGATTGACCACATGGTTGATTCAATGCACACAAACCTTTTTTCACCCATGAAATTATTAAGAATATTGTATAAAATTACCTATGTGTATAAGGTGTATAGAAGAAATAAATTGATTTCATGTTTAGACTTGGGTCTCGTTTCCAAGATATCTCATTATGCACCTCAATGCACGTATTCCAAACTCTAAAAAAAAGTCCAAAACACTTCTGGTCTCAATCATTTCAAATAAGGGATACACAACCTTTTCTATGAAGTTCCTTCTCTATTTTTTAATCTGTTTTCCTAAATGTTAATAGAGAGGGAGAATGGTCATAATTCTACACAGGCAAACCAAAGCTTTTGGCAAAGTGGACATTAATAATAAGCAGTTCAGTGATTTGCTTAGAATTTAACTTCACCATCTGGAAGCTGGGGGAAAAACAACAACTACCCTTCAGTTTATTAAAAATGACACCTTTGGGATGCAGAGAGAGCCCTCCGCTAGCATCCATGTCATGTTTCCTCAGTTTACTTCTTGTCAAAATGCATTCTCGTTCCCGTTGCTCTTAGCCCTGCAGGGTCAAGGCCGCTAATGAAAGCCAAGCTGTCTTTTTGCGCTATCAACAACGGTCAGATAACAAAATGCCGTTTCAGAGGCTGGCATGTTTATTGTTAGTGATGATGATGTATAAATTGATAGCAGACAGAACCATTTTCTTCAAGCCAACCTGACCCTTCAGAGAGGACTGGAGGGCGAAGACTTTTAGGCTTTGACTAGTAGCAGAACAGTTGAGCAAAGCGAACATGACGGGGATGTCAGAGTGCATAATGCGACTCCTCCAGCTCAAGTTGAGAGCAGGGAGAATGGGAAGGGAAGTAAAAAATGTATGGAACGAACCCTCTGAAGAGTTTCTGTGCTTTTGTTAACATTAAATGATATATCCATGCACTGTTCAGAGGCAAACAAAAAGGTAGAGAAGATACCAAGAGCTCTTAAAGCAGGAGAGGAGGAGCATGATGCTTTGGGACTGCATGTGGCCCCATGTCTTTTCCTGTAGATCTCAAATCCCTGATTGACCACCTTTTGTTGTTGTTAAAATTGAGAGTTAAATTATGTCTTCTGGAAGGTTTTAGGAACAGCACATCACCTAAATAAGATATGGGGTCAGGGTTTACCTTGGATAGATGTCCTCACAATGCACCTTGGATGGATGTTCTCACAGGGCACAGTGGCTTCTTGTGAGGATTGCAAGGTTCTTTTCCTTTAAACCAACTTTGTCTTGCTTTGCTAGATACAGTGGAAGACTTGTGGCTTCGGGGTAGTCTGGACAGTTGATCAGATCCAACCCAGCCCTATCTGCTGTCCAGAGTGGAGTCCAATTAACTTGGAAGCTTGTGATAATAAGTATCTACCTTTCTGCTCCAGCTATAGAGTCTGTTTCAGGCAAGTTGGTTACTAAACATGATCGTGCACTGTGCCGTCGCTGCCTGGGGGCTATAGTTCTTAGTGAAAGAAATATGGACGTGACATCTTTTCCCCAGGGGATTGCTTCTTGCCTTCCTTTAGGAAACTGGAGCTCTCAAGGATCAAGACACTATAGATAACTCGAAATAGGCTTTATAGTTCACAATGAGTTATCTTTCTGAGGCAATTAAACTTATGTTCCAAAAGGGGGTAAAAAAAAATATACATTACAGTCTTTGGTTGTCTTGGGCCCAAGGAGTTTTCCAGCTGAGTAGCCTTCCAAGTTCCCTCTATCTCAATGGCTGTGAAGCCGGAACATTCACAACCCCAGTCCAATGACCTATATTGAAGGCACAAAGTCTTCCTCTTAATGCCAAAGGACTAGTTTGAAGGTGCTTAAGATTCCTCAACGTCGTCCAGGTGAGCTGGGCATGAAGTATGAATCTTAAGAGTATAAACTAAAGAATTGGTGATAAGAGATGGCTTGACTAAGGGCATAGAGCCAAGTCTTTCTCATGTCCATCTGTTGAGCTCATTGATGGTGGAATGAAAAAGAAAGCACTTACTTCCCCCCTAGGAAGGGGTGGAGTCAAACAATTGAGCTTGGGGAGCAATTCAACCGGTGCAAAACAACATTGATATACAGCTATAGATAACCAAACAATTCAACTATATATTTACATACAAGAGGCGCCAGTCGCGCTGTCACATGTGCAGTGATATAAGGAAGGTATTCAAAAGGCTTCATCTGACAGTTGCAATACTATATAGATGTTATCTCTGCCCTCTTCTTCTTCAGACATGACTCATTTATTTTTCCACTCAAAATTCCACATAGCATGGCTCTCTACTAGGTTTGGTTGATCCAAAAAATTGGTTCAAAACTAGTTTCAGATCTAGGGCACTGGTGGTTTGATTCTAAAGTCTCTTCCGAATATTTCCATAAAAAAACTCAGGACATTCCGAAACTTCCAAATCAAAGTTTATACAGAGGACACCAAGATTAAAAAATGTACACAAACCAATAAGAGTTCATATAGGTGTGTCTACTGATTTCAGTGTAGTAGTACTACTCTAGAGATCAGGGGTTGATCCCAGCTCAGCCATGGGAAAAGCCAAACACCAACCCCGGGCTTTTAAAGAAAGTGTTTAAGGACAAGTAAGGGATTTAATGGTTTGAATGGTCTTGACTATTTATTTTTAAATAGTGCTTGGTTTAATTATATTTCAGTGTTTATATTCTTTAGGTTTTAATTGCTCCTTGGAGTGGCTGTTAAGAGAGAAAAAGCAACATAGAAATACATAAAATGTAACAACAACAACCACAACAACAATCTCTCTCTGAAAAATATTGCCTGTGATAAGTTCTCCAGGTCAGAAATGACTTGAAGACACACAATAACAAACAGTGGGCAATGGAGAGTCAGGTTCAGGCCCTGAGATCTGGGGAATTTACAGTTCACTCTAATTGTCTGCAAACACATGAGCATTTGAACTTATATATTCAGTTGCTCATGCCCAGGCTTCAATCTAACTTCTATTTTCAACTAGAACAGATCCAGTGAATTGGTGGGTTTAGCCCAGGAGTTGACATACCATTTAACAATGATTCAATTGCCCTACCCTGTCTGGATTAGAGGTTAGATTTAGGTCCTGGAATCCAGTATTGACAACCTGGAAATGGACAGAATGGGTAGCATGGCCCAGAGTTATTTCCTTAAATATTGCTGCTTCAGTTAAGCAGGGACAATATCAGTGGAAAAAATACACACATCAGCACATTGTATGTAGCTTCATCCAAAGAGACTGTTGATTTCTATAGATACTACAATGATTCTTTCGGCAATGTAATCTAAATTCTCTTATTCGTTGCCACTTGCAAACTCAATTAAGGGCAGGTTGTATAACATTGGAACAAAAAAGGTATTGACGACTGGGTTTAACGCACACCACAGAACACACAACACAACCCTGAATGCAGACTTTTCTTCACAGAATGATCTCCCAAGCCCAAGCGCAGGAGAGCAACAGGCAGACGTATCACAAACTTCACCATAATGGGCATGCATTCAGCCATTGGATCAACATCTTTCAATTTATTAGCATGACAAAGGACACAATTATTTTGGATATGCCTGAATGCAATTTTCATTAACTTTGCAATGATTTATTAACAAAAGTGTCAGGAATGTAATAAAAGCAGTGGGACTCCTCAAAATGCCAAAATACAAGAAAAAAATGAAGAATACAGCAGAATTTCCAAACATGCCTTGCAGCATCAGGTCAATAAGGTTGCCTGATTCTATCAGAAGCATCACCATGGTGAGTGAACTCTGCAATTAACAAAGAATAAGCACAAAAAATGCTAATATCTCATTTGAATGTAATTATGCACAGATTACTGTTCACTGGAACCAGAAAAAAGGGGATTTTTAATTGTTGCCTGAATTTATGCAGAATCCATAGATTTTAGTTAACTTGGAGCTGTCAAGAGGAAGGTGTGTTTTGGAGAATATATGGGATACTCATAATCAATGGAACAATAATAGACATGCCCTCGGTTTGTACTCAGGTTTATCTCTTAATGTGTGAGTGCATTGCTAACAAGTAACTCAGAAGTTTCTTTACTAGGTTGGTATACATCTTTATGCAGTAGTTTTTAGGCCAGAAACAGAAACATCTTTGCAGATACTGAGTCCGACCCCCCCAAAAAATGACCCCCACCCCACCCTGCCAGCATTCACATCTACTTCACTGCCAAGTTTTAACTCTGCGTTGTCATATATATTGACGGATTGATTGGATTTATATCCAGTCAATCTCTCATTAAGGAATTCTAAGTGGCTTGCAATAACTCAAAATAGAAGTTGACATTTATAAAGCCAACTTGGCTGGCAAAAGAAACAGGGATTTTTTTGGTGCTGGAGCCATAAATGATGAACTTTTTATCATCAGAGCATGAGTGGATAACATGCTAGGGGTTATTTTTGTGGCCTCCAGACCCCTCCGAGTCAATTCTTCTCACTCCGAAATGCCCTTGGAGTATTTCCACAACATGCCCAGGATGTAACTTCTGGGGAACAAAAAATGAACAGGAAGTGATGTCTCCTTACTTTTTGCTATTACAAAAAGAGACTCTTGTGTCTTTAATTTTTTTTTACTTCCAACATAAAGTTGAAAGTTATCTGGGAAGGTCAAGAGCTCAAACACTGTTTCAATCCCAAATATCATCTTAGATTGAACACCAACATTTAGGAAACAGTGCATGAACACCAAGCACAAAGTATCTGCACACAATAACATCTTGCTTACTTAGGCGATCCCTCATAGTCGGAGTACGATTGTCTTCCAAGATCAGTGTACTGGAGGTGGATCCATAGGTGACCGTGGAGCCCTATTCTTGAGATGCATGTTCTCCCACAGTGAGGGCATTGGTGGTCCCGGTCGGGGTTGGCTTGATGCGCCTTCCTCTTGACACATTTCTCTCTTTTGCCCTCTATTCGTGCCTCTTCAAATTCTACAGCACCGCTGGTCACAGAGACCTCCAGCTGGTGCGCTCAAGGGCCAGGACTTCCCAGTTCTCAGTGTCTATGCCAGAGTTTTTAAGGTTGGTTTTGAGCCCATCTTTAAATCTCTTTTCCTGCCCACCAACATTCTGTTTTCTGTTCTTGAGTTCGGAGTAGAGCAACTGCTTTGGGAGACGGTGATTGGGCATCTGGACAACGTGGCTGGTCCAGCGGAGTTGATGGCAGAGGACAATTGCTTCAATGCTGGTGGTCTTTGCTTCTTTCAGCATGCTGACATTTGTCTGCTAGTCTTCCCAAGAGATTTGCAGGATTTTTTGGAGGCAACATTGATGGAATTGTTCCAGGAGTTGCATGTGATGTCTGTAGATAATCCACATCTTGCAGGCATATAGCAGGGTTGGGAGGACAATTGCTTTATAAACAAGTATCCCTATAGATGTCCCAGTCCAGAAACCTACTGGCAGCACATGGAGAGCAGACCCAAAATTAAAAAGAACATCAGCCCTGCCCTTGTCTTACTCAAACCGCATTGAGTCGCCTAATTAGGCTGAAAAATGTGGTATAGAAATAAAACAAATAAATAAATAAATCTGCTGACTATGCCTTCCCTGTTTGGCATAAGTGAACATAGCAGGTGAACATAGCACTGAACCAAATATACAGAATAATCACAGGATGTCTCAAGCCTACACCTGCTGATAGACTCTACAAACTATCTGGCATCCCACCCCCACCCCCAGGAAGTTGTGGTTAACTGTGAGAGAAATAAGGTTGAACACTGTGAAAGCCATCCACCTCATGGCTATCAGCCTCCTCCCAGTAGACTCAAATCAAGGAAAAGCTTCATGAGAACCGCCACTCCTCTTCATGTTCCCCCAGCAACAGCAAGAGCATCCATCACTCTGGGCAACTAAACCAGGAAATCCCAATTAGAGGGTCCCCCATGGGGGTCTTCCTCCAGGGGCAAATCAAGAATGGGCAACTTGAAAGCCCCTGAACAAACATAGAAGTGGAGTGGGCAGATCAAAAAACAACCTGGCAAAATGGCAGTACCTAGAAGAATCCGCCACCTTGTGCGACTGCGGAGCAGAACAGACAACTCCGCACCTGTATTATTGTCTACAATGCTCTGCCTCATATCCAGAGGAAGAATTGTTTAAAGCTACAGACAATATAGTTACTGTTGCCCACTTTTGGTCAAAAATTATTTAGCTCCTTGTGCTCCTTCTACTTTTATCAGTTTTATACTTATGTATGCAATGCTTTTGACACAAAATAAACAAACTCTTATCTGTATATATCTGTAATTTGACTTCATTTATAAACACTTAGATTATCCATGTCAAATTTTAGAAAGCTTGAACAACTATTCTGGATTTTATTTTTCAGTTGCAGTTTTCAGGTGTTATAACAGTGGGATGTGATTTAACCTCCATGTTACTATTTAATTCTATATCATTTATCTGTGTGGTGTGGAAACCGAAGGAAGGAACATCAAGAGTTTGAGATATGCAGAATGCACCATACTGCCAACAGAAGACAACAAAGATTTGGAATGTTTATTGAAGAAAGTCAAAACCAAAAGCACAAAGGCAGGTTTACAGTTGAAAATTAAGATCCAAAAATAATGATCATATACGACTTATATAACTTTAGAGTAAACAATGAAGACTTTGAGATAGTGAAGGATTTTCTATACCTTGGCTCAGTCATTAATCAAAATGGGATTGCAGTCAAAAAATCAGAAAAAGACTAGAACTTGGAAGGGCAGCTAGGAAGAAACTAAATGAGATTCTGAAGTGTCAAGATATATAACTGAACACCAAAGTGAGAACTTTCCATGCCATTGTATTTCCCATTTCTATCTATGGTTGGAAAAACTAAACAGTTGAGATGGGCTGGTAAAAAGTGCTATGAATACAATAGACTGCCAAATGGGCACTACAGCAAATCAGTCCTGAACTCTCCCTAGGAGTCATGACAACTAAACTGAAGCTATCATATCACAAGAAGAGATGGAATCACAGAATCATAGACTTGGAAGAGACCAACCTCCTATGATGCAGAAACATAGCTGAATTCTCTGTTTCAAAGCTTCCAGAGAGAGATACTCCACCACAATCTGAGGCAGCATATTCCACAGTTGAACAGCTCTTACCTAATTTTCTTTCTAATGTTTAGGTGGAATCTCTTTCCTACAATTTGAATCCATTGCTCCATGTTCTAGTTTCTAGAAAAGCAGTAAACAAATTAGCTCCCTTCTCAATATGACATCCTTTCAATTGTTTAAACATGGCTATCATGCCCCCTCTCACCCTTCTCTTTTCGAGGCTAAGCATATCTAGCTTCCTAAGCTGCTCCTCATAGGGCTTGGCTTCCAGATCTTTTACTATTTCTGTTCTCTAAGCATATTCAAGCTTGGCAATATCCTTGAATTGCAGTGGTTCCAAGAAGACACTGGATTCCTGGTAAGATCTGACCAAAGTAGAATAGAGTAGTAGTACTATTTCCTTCAATCTAGACACTTTTTTATTTATTTATTTAGCGTATTTTTACCCTGCTCTCCTTAACCCCCCCGGGGGGGGGGGGGGGGGAGAGAGAGAGAGAGAGAGAGAGAGAGAGAGAGAGAGACTCAGGGCGGCTTCCAGCCAGCACCTATTTGATGCCTACAAGTAAACACAATAAAATACATATCAAAAACAGTTATTATGAATAGTTAAAACATTAATACAATAAAATCTACTAAAAAAGGGACACCAGTCTGGTAGCCATTGTCTCACCGAGTTCTGTAGACTCCATTAAACTTGACTGTAATCTGTTTCCATAGCAATTGTCTGCATTGTCATCGTCAAAGTCTGCATAGATTACCCAAAGGCCTGGTCCCACATCCACATCTTTAATTTCCTTCTAAAGAGAGGAGGGATGAAGATGACCTAATTTCCCCGGGGAGTTAATTCCACAGGCAGGGGGCCACCATCGAGAAGGCCCTGTTCCTCATCCCTGCCAACCGCGTTCGTGACAGGAGCAGGGCCGAGAGCAGAGCCTCCAGAAGATCTTAAACTCCTAGATGGGATGTAGAAGGAGATACGTTCGAACAGGTACGCTGGGCCGGAACCGTATACTCCTTTTGATGACTCATTAAAAAAGATGATGCTGGACAAGGTAGAAAGCAGAGGAAGACCACATTTGAAATGGATGCATTCAATCATGGAACTTACGGATCTTAGACATGGAGGTCTCCCATTCATAGAGTCTCCATATTGAAGTCTTTTGAAGGCAGTTAATAACAATAACAACAAAGGTTCACAAGACTACAACCTATTAAAAAAGTATTCAACTATGTGTATCTAATCAACACAGATATCAAAGGAACCAAGAGATCACATATCATGACATTGAAAAGGCCCACATTCAGTTAAGTGAACGTTGGAATGCATACATGGAATCATATGATTATGTTGGATTGTAACTAACCACCATTCTCAAGGCAACCAAAGGATTTTACAGAAACCCTAAGAGAGTATTGTAAACGTAAAAGGTAGTAACAGTGTCCGCAAGGATGCTGAAATGATCCTCAAGACCCTTTCAGGTTCCCAAGCAATGAATACTCATTTGTCACCCATATTTCTGGAAAGTTTTCTTACCAGCTCCTCTCCCCACCCTCCCGGCGAGTACATCCACAAGGTTAGTTTGCAATAAGTTTCCCTCTGTCGTTTGCATTTTAATACTATTTGATCTCATTTACATGTTTAAATTTGTTCCCGTAATAAAATTCATTAGTATGTTTATCATAACCACATAATGAATATAGCCCTTATGTAGAATAAAAAAAATTGAAAGTACATTAGAGACATTACAAGCTGTTTGAAATTACAGCGCTTTGCATATTATACCTTATTAATTAAATTATAAATTATTTATTTATGTATTTCTTTAATCAGGGGCAACCACTAGAACAATATTATATTAGCAGAAGAAACACAATACAACTCCAAAGCTAATTCACACACAGAGAGAGACTGGCTTTACACAGAGAGGCGTGCCGATTCATTTCGCCGAGGGGTGGCCGATGCCATTTCCTGCTGTGAGGCAGAAGACATGAAATAGCAATTTAAAGGGCAATATCTGTGTGTGTGTGCAAGTGTGTGTGTGTTTTCAGTGTGTGGTAGAGAGAGAAATATGTCTCCCTCAATGGAAAAAAAATCTTGTTAAGATTATATCTTTTGTCCTCCTTTTTTATAAACATAATTAGATCAGATATGCAGATGGAAAGAAGAAAAATCAATAATTATTTATGCTAATGCCACATCCTTAGCATACAGAACTGGTCGGCTCTGACAAGGAGCAGGAGGCATAACTGAATCCCATTCCTATTCAATTTCTCTTCTGTTGTCATTCGCAAAGTTTTGCAGAATAACAAAAGATGGATGCAACAGTGTCCTCAACTGAGAAAATCAGAATGAGATGTTTAGGATTGTCCATCACTTAAGGACCTTTCAAATCCTTCATACATGGGATTTTTTAGGAACCTGCCCTAAACACACAGAATGGAGAGACAAAAATATGGTGGTAGAGAGCTTAACGGATAGAACAAGGCTGTAGGTGGAAAACCCACTACTATGAATGCTTTCCTTGAGGGTAGGGGGAGATAGAATCACAGAATCATAGAATCATAGATATGATGAAGATGAGGAGAAAGAGAGGGGAAAGTAAAACTGGACCCTAAACTGAAATTTCTGCAAAGGCTATTGGAGGGTCAACACTGCAAATGAATGGATAATAGGTTACCTGAGTTGGATTACACCTCTTCTGAGCAAGCAAGAATTCTGGAAGATGGATAGCCAGGGTTATGCAGGCTAGTATCAAGCAAAGGAAACTGAACTACTCAAGTATGAGAACAATACAAGGAAATGGCTAGCAGTGAGGTTGACTTCCTCTCTCTCTTTCATGCTAGCTTTGTGTCCTTGTACTGCTTTGGCTAAAATAACTTAAATAGCATAATAATAATAATAATAATAATAATAATAATAATTAATAATAATAATAATAATGCCTAAATAACTTGGCCTGCACTTAAACACAATCGACACTGACAAAATTACCATCTGCCAGCTGCAAAAGGCCACCTTATTGGGATCTACATGCATTATTCGCTGATACATCATTCGCTGATACGAGTCCTTCGGGAGATGCTCGCGGGGTACAAATAAAGTTAATAATACATCACACAGTCCTAGACACTTGGGAAGTGTCCAACATGTGATCCAGTACAACAGGCAGCAGAGTGATCTTGCTTGCTGTGGACTCATATTGTTGTGTTTCTAATAATAATAATTAATAATAATAACAATAACAATAATAATAATAACAACAACAACAACAACAACAACTCCTTGACAAAATTTAAGGAAAAGTTGATAAGGAGAAGACCTGGTTATGGCTCATGAATGGAACACTGAAGAAGAGGACAGAAGGCCTGATTCTTGCAGCCCAAGAGCAAGCCATCAGAACAAATGTCATTAAGACCAGGATTGAAAACTCAGCTGATGACCCAAAATGCAGACTGTGCAAGGAAGCCGATGAAACCATGGATCATATCCTCAGCTGTTGCAAGAAAATCGCATAGAAAGACTACAAACAGAGGCACAACTCTGTGGCCCAAACGATTCATTAGAACTTATGTCACAAGTACCACCTGCCAGTAGTAAAGAACTGGTGGGATCATAAACCTGCAAAGATAGTGGAAAATTAACATGCAAAAATACTGTGGGACTTTTGAATCCAGACTGACAAAGTTTTGGAACACGGTACACCAGATACCATGATTGTGGAAAAGAAAAATGTTTGGATTTACTGATGTCACCATACCAGGTGACAGTCGCATTGAGGGGAAAAAACAGGAAAAACTCAGTTATTATCAGGATTTCAAAATTGAACTGCAAAGGCTCTGGCATAAACCAGTACAGGTGGTCCCAGTGGTCATCGGCACACTGAGTGCTATACCAAAAGATCTCAGACGGCATTTGGAAACGATAAGCATTGAGAAAATGTTGATCTGTCAACTGCAAAAGGCATCATTCAAAAATACATCACACAGTCCTAGATGCTTGGGAAGTGTTCAACTTGTGATTTTGTGATACGAAATCCAGCATATATATCTCATTTGCTGTGACACACTGTGTTTTCGTGACAGAATAATAATAATAATAATAATAATAATAATAATAATAATAATAATAATAATCTGTATTTGTATCCTGTCCCATCCCCCCTCTGGGGACTCAGGACAGCTTACAACATGGAGGCAACCATTTAATGAATCCACTGAAGACCAAAGCTGGAAATTCTGTCAAACACCTTTATAAGTTCCTTTACCTGCATAGTTGTACTTCTATGGCCATTGTGCAATGGCTGTGTTCCATTCATGGTTGTGTAAACAGAATTCCAAAAGGTGCAACCATTTCAAATTCCATTGTTAATACTGACAAGAGTCAAACTATTCAAGCAGCTGAATGTATGTACTTGTTGACTGACTGTGTAACAATTACATCTGTAGGTCCTTTATAACTGATAAGATCTAATTACCCTAAAGGCAACAGATTCCAACTGATTAGGGAAGCTACACAAGGCCAGGCCTGGTTAGTATTTAAATGAGCAACAACCAAGGAACACCAGGTTGTTGTTGTTTATGTTTATGTTTATCTATACTCTGTTTTTTCTCTCTACAAGGAGACTCATAGTAAATATAGTAAAACATAGGCTATATGGCAGAAGAAGAAACTGGCAAAACAAACTCTTAAGTATTCTTTGCCCAAGGAAACTTTATTCATGGGGTTGCTGTAACATCAGCGAAGCATCTGGCTTGTCCTAGTAGCTAAATGCAGAATGATTACACCTTCTACTGAGATTTACTGCAAGCCTCTGAAAGTGTCAATGACAACATACCAAGTTACCTGTCCGAATGTATCTCCCGTTATGAGCCAACTAGAGCTTTAAGATCTGCTGGGGAGACCCTGCTCTCGGTCCAACCTCCTTTGCAAGTGTGACTGGTGGGGATGAGAGGCAGGACCTTCTCAGTGGTGGCTCCTCAGCAACATCAGACTAGTCCCATCCCTCCTGGTCTTCAGGAAAAAGCTAAAGATCTGGCTTTGTACACAAGCATTCGGGGAATAGGGTAATATGGAATTTGACTATGGGAAAACCAAGAAGTATGGAAATTAAGACTCGGCACTTTGTATGTTTTTGATCTGTTTATTGTATTTATATGTTTTGACTGTTTTATAATTTGATATGATATGTTTATTGTTGTGTATATGATGTGGCGTTGAATTTTTGCCATAGTTTGTAAGTCGCTCTGAGTCTGCTTCCAGGTGAGAAGGGCCGGGTATTAATATCATAAATAAATAAATTAAATAAACATAGCTAGATGTTTCTCTGATTCTCCTCTCCACAAACCAAGGCGTGATTGAATAGGCTGCAGTGGACCAATAGTGAGTCCAGAGGGCATTTAGATTGTTGCTATGCATGGAAGAGAATCTGCAACGACAGAAAAAAAAACCCTCTATGATGATCAAAACCAGGGATCATCATTGTGAGTATCAATTTACATCTTGTAAGCACAACAGAGAATAACAAGATTTAAGTATCCCTTGTCAACAGTTAACGCTTGGCCTTCATGTTGACAAGGATTGCAGAACCTAGATGGAGGTACCGTATATGCCCTACATGCTTTATTTAGATACCTCCAAAAAGTGTAAGGATCAAAGGCATGTTTATATGTTTCTATATCTGGATTGCATTGATTTTAAGGGGCAATTTTGGTAACAAGGTTTCATTCAATAAATGCCCAAATTTAGCCCAGTATAAATGAATAGATACTGTGACATCAGGAGCATTTGGCTTTCTATCTGAGGTACAGACGTAGTCTCAACCATAGCATTTCATTAAAGAAATGCCTTACGCTGAATAGTTGGCCTGCTCCAGCTCCCAATGGCAAGCAATATTAGAGTCCAATGCATATTGATTTTTCTTAAAATACCCTGGACAATTGCAGCTCAAGAAGATGAATGTCCAGAAAAGTTATGAGCTTGTGTGGCAAACTGAGAAATAATAAGGGAAACTCTTTCTTCCAGTTCTCAGTGTAAAAAAAACAAAAACACACCAAAAATGCAAAGAAAAAGAAGACAACAGAAGGAAGGAAGGAATGAAAGAAAAGATCTCAGTGTTGTCTCTCATAATAAATTGATATGAAGTAGGGCAGGTTGGGGAGGGGGGGGGGAAGCACACACAACTGTCCTTAAAGTATTAATTTTAGTACCATGCTTACAAGACTGACTATTATTGCCTTAATAAAAATCATTCAGTTTACAAGCTAAAAAGGTCTAGAGGGTTGAATGCAAGAATAATCCAATCTAATTAGGATAACAATGTAGAAACAGCTCAACTAACAATTGCCAACAATCTTGTAATGGACTTAAATTATGTGCTGAAAAAGGACAGTGACAGAGGCTATATTTACTTGGCTTCATAGGGGGCTCGGAAGGAAGACTGATGAGACCAACACAGCTTGTTTGTAGAGTGTAAGAGCAGTTGCTGGTAGGGTTGTGCATTTGGAGTAAACTCTGAACTGTTTCATGTCCTGGCTTTCTGTGGCGACCCCGATCCATTTTTTGGGAGCCTCTCAAAATCGGGAGGGCAGATATCTGATCTTGTTCTCCGGTATGTTGCATTTGTCCTTGTTGATGCATTGCACCCCTTCCACAATCTTTGTGTGTGTGTGTGTGTGTGTGTGTGTGTGTCAGAAGTGACTTGAGAAACAGCAAGTCACTTCTGGTGTGAGAGAATTGGCCATCTGCAGGGACATTACCCAGGGGAAGCCCTGATGTATTACAATCCTGTGGGAGGCTTCTCTCATGACCCTGCACATGGAGCTGGAGCTGACAGATAGGAGCTCACCCCACTCTCCAGATTCGAACCACTGACTTTTCAGTCAGCAGTCCTGCCAGCACAAGGGATTAACCCATTGCACCATCATGGTCTCCCGGTGTATAGATGTCCCTATGGATAAAAATGCAACTAATTCAGTAGGAGAATTTCCCCATGCATAAGTCACCAAAAAAATTATGATTCTTATGGGACTCTGCATGTGGACATTTACACTATGTAACCTCTATGCTACTCTGCTGCTGAGTACGCATGCCCAGTGTGGAACACATCTCACCACACTAAAACAGTGGATGTGGCTCTTAATGAGACATGCCACATTATCACAGGGTGTCTGCACCCTACACCACTGGAGAAATTACACTGCTTAGCCGGTATTGCACCACCTGACATCCGCCGGGAAGTTGCAGCCAATAGTGAAAGGACCAAGGCAGAGACATCTCCAGCTCATCCCCTGTTTGGGTATCAGCCAGCACGTCAATGACTTAAATCAAGAAATAGTTTTCTTAGATCTACAGAGACACTCACTGGAACACCTCAGCAAGCAAGAGTTCAAAAGTGGCAGGCTCAAACCCAGGACCTCAATCCGTGGGTGATACCAGATGAGAGACTCCCCCCTGGGCACACAGAAGACTGAGCGACTTGGAAGGCGCTGAACAGACTGCGCTCTGGCACCACGAGATGCAGAGCCAATCTTAAGAAATGGGGCTACAAAGTGGAATCCACGACATGCGAGTGTGGAGAAGAGCAAACCACTGACCACCTGCTGCAAGGCAACCTTAGCCCTGCCACATGCACGATGGAGGACCTCCTTGCGGCAACATCAGAGGCACGCCAAGTGGCCAGATACTGGTCAAAGGACATTTAATCAGCTACCAAGTTTGCAAAATTTGTGTTGGTTTTTTTTTGTTTGTTTGTTTTGTCCTGTTAGAAATGTAATACAATGTTCTGGTTGCGGATGACATGATAAATAAATAAATAAATAACCTCTATGTTGGATCATGGCCTACAATAATTTCCTTCTAACTTGTGAATGTATAATCTATTATTTTTTAATTATTGCAGTGCTGTAACTAATTATCTTTTAAGGAAAAAAATAGTACTACAATTGACATAAAAGAGTCCCATCGTAGGTATCTTTTGTCTGGGTGTGACTCTAAAAATTAAGGTCAGCTCTGGACTAGAAAGTTCTCTTTTGGATGGGATTTGCTGTGTTTCCCATCCCCCGGGCATTCGTGGTATATCTATAGCTTACTATATGAATGGAGGTCTATTTAAGTTCAGAGTTTTATCTTATTTTTATTTTTAATTCAGCCCCGGGGTTCAGGGCAGGAAGCGACACTAATCCATTGAAGCCAAGGAGATAAAATCCCCATTAATATATAAAACACTGCACATTCAAAGGAATTAAAATTAGACCGTACCTCCTTAACCCCAGCCATTAAAAAAATGTCAGTGTTTATTACTCTGTAACATGGGTCATAACAAAAAGCTATAAAATGTGGAATTAAATATAAACAGAGTTATCCACATGCAAGGCATTGGGATGCAAGAACCAGCAGTGGAGGAAAAAGCATTATGCATTAACATAAAGACTCTCACTTCCCATTGAGCTTAATACAAAATCTGACTTTCCTCTTACTGTGGTTGTACCAGTGTTGGAATTCTGCACAAGCTGAATACACACACACACACACTAGCCATCCCCTGCCACGCATTGCTTTGGCCCAGTCTATGTGTGTATATATTTGTGTATATGTGTATATATGTGTGTTTTCATATATATATATGGTTTTGCACATGTGTTGTAAAGTATGTTTTAATTTTTTGGCTTTTCAAGTCTCTTCTGCTGTGTTTTTCAGTGTTTTAATGAGTGATGGACACTTGTTGGTCTGATGGGTGTCTTGTGTCCAAATTTGGTGTCAATTTGTCGAGTGGTTTTTGAGTTATGTCAATCCCAGAAACAAACATTACATTTTTATTTATATAGTATAGCTGTCCCCTGCCATGTGTTGCTGTGGCCGAGTCTGTGTATATGTGCTTTGTGTGTGTGTATAGGTGTGTGTATATATTTGTGTATATTTGTATATATGTGGTTTTGTACATGCGTTGTAATGTATTTTGGCTTTTAAGTCTTTTCTACTGTGTTTTTCAGTGTTTTTATGAGTGATGGCCACTTGTTGGCCTGATAGGTGTATTGTGTCCAAATTTGGCGGCAATTCGTCCAGTGGTTATATATATAGAGATAGAGAATATATATATAACCACTGGCCAACCTTCCCCCTTTCTGTCCTTCTTTCCCTCCTTCTGTCACATCCTCCATCCTCCTTCCTTCCTTCCTTCCTTCCTTCCTTCCTTCCTTCCTTCCTTCCTTCGTCTTTCCTTCTCTTCTTCCATCCTTCTCTATCACTTTCCTTCCTTCCCCCTTTTTCTTTCTCTTCTGCTGTCTCTCTTTTCTTCCTTCTCTCTTTCCTTTTTTCCTTCCCTCCCTCTTTCTCTACATCTTCTCCCCTTCCTTCGCTCCCTCTTTCCTTCCTTCTTTCTCTCCTTTCTTCCTTCTCTACTTCTTTCCTTCCTTCCTTCTCTTTGCTTCCATGCTTCCTTATCCCTTTCCTTCTTTCTTTCCTCCCTCTTTCTTTTCTTTTCTTTTCCTTTCTTTCTTTCTCTCTTTCTTTCTTTTCTTCCCCTTCCCTCCCTCTTTCTTCCCTTTTTCTGTATTGTCGTTTAGCTTTTCATCATTTAGTTTTTTTGGGGCTTTTAAGTCCCTTCTGCTGTGTTTTTCAGTGTTTTTATGAGTGAAGGACATACATTGGGTTGTTAGGTGTCTTGTGTCCAAATTTGGTGTCAATTCCCCCAGTGGTTTTTGAGTTATGTTAATCCCACAAACGAACATTACATTTGTATATATCAATCAAGGTGACAAAAAGTACTCATAGCAAATTCTGGGGGAAAAATATTGCAGCCAACAACACTTTTACCATTTCACTCACTCCTCACTATGATAAAATCCCCACAACCAATGGCTCATTTATTATGCACCCTTGAAGTCAAAGCCAGTCCAGAGCATCAATACACCAAACTAGCCCTGAGGTTGGCTATAATGCTCATTGGTGGACGCAGTGATGAGACTATTCAGTGGTGCTAAAACCAGTTCAGTCTTGCTGGACTCTCATTTTACCTTGAAAGTCTCTATTGCTGCTGCTAGCAAACAAAGGAGGAGGAGGAGCTCTCCTTTTCCCTGGTCATTTCTGAAGTTCCATGGACTTTTGCTACATATATGGAACCATGAATGGATCTAATCCATTCCCCTTTTCCTTACACTTCCAATAATAGAATAGAATGGAATAACTTTATTGTCATTGTATGTGTACAATGGAATTAAATGCTTTTCCCAGGACACATCACACTCCAATCACCACCGCACAGCCCCCAGTGCCACATCAATGCAGGGAAAAGGGACAGCAGTGTCAGGCTGTGTAGACACTGGACCAGTTCATATTAGAGCCAATTTATCTGTCCACATGCATCAAAAGGTACAGGGCTGCTTGAAAGTTTGGCTGCTACTCTGGAGAATTACTCTCCTTTAGCATAATGTGTGGTGAAACTGGGCCAACCAATTTTGCTCTGGGTTACGGATCAAAGATCCTTGGACATTGTATTGTCGAAGGCTTTCATGGCCGGAATCACTGGATTGTTGTAGGTTTTTCCGGGCTATATGACCATGTTCTGGGAGGCAATTTTTCTCCTGACGTTTCGCCTGCATCTATGGCAAGCATCCTCAGAGGTAGTGAGGTCTTCCAACAGACCTCACTACCTCTGAGGATGCTTGCCATAGATGCAGGCGAAATGTCAGGAGAAAAATTGCTTCCAGAACATGGCCATATAGCCCGGAAAAACCTACAACAACCCATCCCTGGACATTGTTTAAGCATCCAGGATAACCTATGACCCAATGTGGGGGTTGAGGCCAATGTGAACAAGCTATGACTTGCATTTCTCAATTTCTTTGCCAAAGTAATCATTATTTTTCTAAAGACAAATGAGTTGTTTTATTTAGGAAACATGCTTTTTGTGCAGAAAAAAAACCACGAAAACGAAATGTGGAGTGGAATGCCATATTAGCTACTTAGGTATGTAACTATCATAATTTCATAGATAAGTAGAATCTTATGGCTACTTAACTATTCAAAGGTCTGATCCTAAACTCTTTTTCTTTCTTGCTTGCTTGCTTGCTTTCCTTTTGCAAAAAATTGCTGACATCCTAAATAAATAAGTCATGCTATAGCATAATGGAGACATTCTACTTCCAGTAGTAGAGGAATCTCATGTATGTCAACATATGTGTTGCAGTTGCCCTTTATGGTTCCCTATTCTCATTTAAACATTTTGATTTCAAAATCATTTTATCTTGATTTTAAAATATTACAAATGTGGGATGACTGGGAATGGGAATACAGATACAATTTTTGTGGCACTCTTAAAGCTAAGAGGAGCCCCCAGTGAGCTCCTGAACTTGCTGACTGAAAGATTGGCAGTTCGAATCTGGGGAGTGGGGTGAGCTCCCGCTGTTAACCCCAGCTTCTGCCAACCTAGCAGTTCAAAAACATACAAATGTGAGTAGATCAATAGGTACCGTTTCGGTAGGAAGGTAACACACTCCATGCAGTCATTCCGGCCACATGACCTTGGAGGCATGTATGGACAATGCCGGCTCTTCAGCTTAGAAATGGAGACGAGCATCACTCCCCAGGCACAACTAGACTTTATATCAAGGTGAAACCTTTACATTTAGCCAAAGCTAAGAAAGCCCAGGTCCATGCTTGCTTTTTCAAGAGAACTGTCTGAAGTTATCCTTTTTGACTACAACTTCCAGAATTCTCAGTTACAGTAAACATTCAAAAAAGAAACTTTTCCTAGCTTGGCTATGCAAACACAATCCTGCCCTCTTGTGTGTACATATGGTGAAGCGTCAATGAATGTCATTTAAATGTATTATTTTCAAAATAGGTTGTGCATCCTTAAACTGGAATTCCAAAATCCGAAATATTGCAAAGTCGAAAACTGTCCACATGGGTGGCTAGGACAGTGACATTTTGAGTGTAACTTTCTTTTACGCACAAAATTATTTGAAACATTACATAAAATTACATTAAGACTATGAGTAGAAGGTCTTCATGGACTATACGTGTTTAGATTTTGGCCCCAAGATATCTCAGTATGTATGTATTCCAATATGAGTCTTTCGAAATCTGGAAGGGGGGAATCCATGACATAGAATACTTCTAGTCCCAAGCATTTTAGTATTTCTCTTTTTTTCACCCCTCATTTATCCCTTGACCTATATGGGATCTGTTTATTCAAAGGTATAGCATTTCCCAGACACCATCCACCTTATGTTGACATATATCTGGGTAATAATACAGATTGAGATGCTGATATGATTTTTTTCATTAACTTGTTTGTTTGTTTTTGGAAATTGAAGTAAACAAATGGAAGTAAACAAATGGATGAATAGAGAGTGATAAGAGTCCATTAACAAGAAGGAAGTCTAAAGCCAAACAAAGAAGTTCACGTCTTGCCTTAGATTTTTGTTTTGCCATCTCCTTTTAATTTGCACAATGGCCATTCGAGGCCCAGAAGACAATATTTTTTCCCTCTCTTGTGAAGTCTCCCGGCTAATCAGTAGTAGATCTAATCAAGGACCTAATAAGTCCATAATGGTACATTTGCTTCCCAGGAGAAGCCGGGGAGTCTCATCATCGCAGAAAATAACCACCCCGCTCCCCTTCATGAAATACAAGCCCAGATCCACAGACGTCGCAACAGTCTAATAATTTGATTGCAAGCCCTTAGGCAGGGGTAGCTTAAATTACAATTAAGAAGCTAGCACTGCTGTTAACATCTGGGTGATGAGGTACTGGATGGATTAAAGGGCGGCTGTGTTTATGACTTCACACACACACATACACACACCAAATCAGGATGGCATGCACTACAAACTAGGATTTTAAAAAATGCCACACAGGCCCATTGTCTAACTACAAAGGGCATGGACTACCTCATGTTAAGTGCTCTTGAGTCCCATTGATTGCAAAGAGAGATATTTCAGCACCTTGTTAATGGTGTATTCCTAACTCAGAGATGTTTGGCTGCAGGCAATTAGGATAAGGCATAAGACTTTTCTATTGGCAGCTTACTTACTTTATTTCTTTACTTAGGCCAGTGGTTCTCAACCCTCCTAATGCTACAACCCCTTAATACAGTTCCTCGTGTTGTGGTGACCCCCAATCAGAAAATTATTTTTGTTGCTACTTCATAACTGTAATTTTGCTACTGTTATGGATTGTAATGTAAATATCTGATATGTCGGATGTATTTTCATTCACTAGACCAAACTTGACACCCAGATTTGAATACTGGTGATGTGGGGGATTGATTTTGTCATTTGAGAGTTGTAGTTGCTGGGATTTATAGTTCACCTACTATCAAAGAGCATTTTGAACTCCACCAATAATGGAATTGAACCACACTTGGCACAGAGAAATCCCACGAGCAACAGAAAATACTGGAAGGGTTTGGTGGGCATTCACCTTGAGTTTTGGAGTTGTAGTTCACCGACACCCCGAGAGCACTGTGGACTCAAACAATTATGGATCTGGACCAAACTTGGCACCAACAATAAAATTGGGCCAAACTTCCCACACAGAACCCCCATGACCAACAGAAAATACTGTGTTTTGTGATGGTCTTTGGTGATCCCTCTGACACCCCCTCACAACCCCCTCAGGGGTCCTGACCCCCAGGTTGAGAAACACTGACTTAGGTGATCCTTCGTTGACCGAGTAAAATTGTCTTCCAAGTTCGGTGTACTGGCGGTGGCTATGTTGGTGACTATGGAGCCCTATTCTTGACCTGCATGTTTTCCCGCAGTGAGGGCATCAGTTTCCAGATGGAAGGCGGTCCCAGTCTGGGTTGGCTTGGCACACCTTCCTCTTGGCATGTTTCTCTCTATTTCGCTCCTTTCGTGCCTCTTTAAATTCACAGCTGACCTCCAGCTAGAGTGCTTAAGGGCCAGGGCTTCCCAATTCTCAGTGTCTATGCCACAGTTTTTAAGGTTGGCTTTGAGCCCATCTTTAAATCTCTTTCCTGTCCTCTAACATTCCATTTTCCATTCTTGAGTTCAGAGTAGAGCAACTGCTTTGAGAGACGGTAGTCGGGCATTCGGACAATGTGGCCGGTCCAGCGGAATTGATGACAGAAGACCATCACTTCAATGCTGGTGGTCTTTGCTTCTTTCAGCATGCTGACATATGTCTGCCTGTCTTCCCAGGAGATTTGCAAGATTTTTCGGAGGCAACGCTGATGGAATCATTCCAGGAGTTGCATGTGACGTCTGTAGATAGCCAACGTCTCGCAGGCATATAGCAGGGTTGGGAGAACAATGGCTTTATAAACAAGCACCTTGGTCTCCCTATGGATGTCCTGATCCTCAAACACTCTGTGCTTCATTTGGGAAAATGCTGCACTCGCAGAACTCAGATAGTGTTGTATTTCGGTGTCAATGTTGACTTTTGTGGAGAGGTGGCTGCCAAGGTAGCAGAAATGGTCAACATTTTTAATATTACACCATCAAGCTGTATTTCTGGCATTGGAGAGGGATTGGCTGGTGATTGTTGGAAGAGCACTTTGGTTTTCCCGATGTTCAATGACAGGCCAAGGTTCTCGTATGCTCCTGTGAAGGTGTTTAGAGTGGCTTGTAGGTTTTTTTCTGAATGCGAATAGACAATGTTGTCATCAGCATACTGGAGTTCTATAACAGATGTTGTTGTAACCATGGTTTTGGCTTTCAGTCTGCTGAGGTTAAATAGCCTGCCATCTGTCCGATAGATGATTTTTACTCCGGTGAGAAGTTTCCCACCAACAAGGGCAGCAATGCAATGCTGAACCATCCTTTGTTGTTTAATCTTAGAGATCTGATTGACACAGTAAACTTTCACTCCCCCCTTACAGTTATTCATCGCCCCCCAAATGTACCTGTGGCCATTACGACTCCACGCCCTGGATCGCTGCAGCACCCACCAGGGGGCGGTAACGCCCACTTTGGGTATCACTTTCCTCCAGTACTTCAAGGTTCGTATACAGTGATACGGTCACGCAGGTAGGCGGGCCCCAAACCGTATAGGGCTTTGTAGGTAAGCACCTGCACCTTGAATTGGGACCGGAAAATGAATGGTAGCCAATGGAGCTTCTTAAACAGGAGGGTTGACCACTCCCTGTAAGGAGCACCAGTTAACAATCTGGCCGCCGCTTGTTGAACCAATTGAAATTTCCGGGCCATTTTCAAGGGTAGCCCCACGTAGAGTGCATTACAGTAGTCCAATCTGGAGGTGACTAAGGCATGGATCACCCTGGCCAGATCCGGCTTCACGAGGTACATTCGCAGTTGGTGCACGAGTGTCCTCTTATAACTGAAATTAGAAGCTCTCATGAGAAGGGGGAGCCACATAAGTCCCCTTTTGCTGGGCTGAAAAGAACCGCTTTTTTTCAGGCAAGGAATGGAAATGCTTATTCAGCAGGATGCGCATTTTCAGGAGGCACTGGAAAATGGATATGGGGGGCTTCCGGTATCCGGCAAGCAGAAAAGGATAGGGATTCACCCGAAATGCACAAGTCTCCTACCTATTATAACTGAACGCAATGAATGCAATTCATTCTTCATTCTTTCCTTTCTCCAGTAGACAATTCCCTACAATTTGAACCAGTGTTTCAAAGAAAAAGAAAGAGACAAATTGATCCAAACAGGAGAGAGAGCGCCAATAAAATATATAATATGAAAAAAGAGAAAGAAAGATAATGACATGCCAAAAAACGAGGGAGGGGGGAGGAGGAAGGGAGGAGAACCCTGAATCTTGCCATATGGTAACAAAACCTATATAAGTCTCTTGATCTTTAATCTCTATGCCAATGTCTGTTTTACAGATTATGGCTTCAGCCTTTGACAAATCTGCTTAGAGAATTTTTTTGGCTGAAAACTTTGGCACGGCAACGGCTGTCTGAAATGCATTCAAAAGGCTAAACATTTTCATAATAGCTACTTTACACAGATTAGTAAGCTTCCCTTCAGGACACCAATTTAACTTCTTCTTTTTCTTCTTTTTAAAGTGACCGTATTCATTTGTATGATCAGAGAGAAAGAGAGAGAGAGAGAGAGAATTGATGCAAGCACATAGAGAAAGATAGTGTTTATTTAATGCAGCAGTTCTGTCAAAGGCTTTCGCGAAAGGATCAAACCCTCTGCCAACCAACTGCTATTGCAACAAGGGGCTATTATGGTCATTTTTCATGTAATTGGGAAGCTGCGTTTGGTCGCTATCATTCACAGGCTCATTGCCTCATTTTTATAATCCTTCATAAAGGGGGTTTCTTGCATGTCAGGGAAATATGCCAACCAGCCAGGAAATAAATAAACATCGCTGCGTGAATATTTTTAACATCTGCCCACGTCTTCTTATAACTGAAATAACCCATTTTTGTCTGTCACAATGGCCTAAAATACAAGCAAAATTATTTTTGCTCTTAGGCCTTCAGGTTTTTCAGGTTTAACTCAATTTTAAAAACTCTCTATTAGTAGTAGTCACATATCTCTTACAAGGACAGGGGAAAACAATTCAGATGCTACTTTTATTTATTGTGTCAGGGGCAACCAGACCATTGTATTACATTTCTAACAGAGCAAAGCAAACAAACAGATAAAAACCACAAAGTTTGCAAGCTTGGTAGTTGATTAAATGTCCTTTGACCAGTAGCTGGCCACTTGGAGTGCCTCTGGTGTTGCCCCAAGAAGGTCCTCCATGATGCATGTAGCAGGGCTCAGGTTGCATTGCAGCAGGTGGTCAGTGGTTTGCTCTTCTCCACACTCGCATGTCGTGGATTCCACTTTGTAGCCCCATTTCTTGAGGTTGGCTCTGCATCTCATGGTGCCAGAGCACAGTCTGTTCAGCAGCTTCCAAGTTGCCCAGTTTTCTGTGTGCCCAGGGGAGAGTCTCTCATTTGGTATCAGCCATTGGTTGAGGTTCTGGGTTTCAGCCTGCCACTTTTGGACTCTCACTTGCTGAGGTGTTCCAGCAAGTGTCTCTGAAGTTCTTAGAAAACTATTTCTTGATTTAAGTCATTGACATGCTGGCTGATACCCAAACAGGGGATGTGCTGGAGATGTCACTGCCATGGTCCTTTCACTATTGGCTGCTACTTCCCGGCAGATGTCAGGTGGCGCAATACCAGCTAAACGGTGTAATTTCTCCATTGGTGTAGGGCGCAGACACCCCGTGATAATGCGGCATGTCTCATTAAGAGCCACATCCACTGTTTTAGTGTGGTGAGATGTGTTCCACACTGGGCATGCATACTCAGCAGCAGAGCAGCATAGCGCAAGGGCAGATGTCTTCACAGATGCTACTGAAATAAAGTCTCAAGTAAAATCCAAACATAGTTGGATTTTTTCTCCTCCAGATGTTGGAAAAGTCCCTGATTGGGACCAAAAAAAAGAGTCCCAGAACCCTCTAGAAAATCAAAAAGGCCAGCAGGATCAAAAAAGATAACTTCCAAGCTCTCGTTTCATCTGATTGAAATAGCAGACAAATCATGGGAGATGTCATTTCGTGAGATTATGGGGAGACTGATTTCCACCAGGCTAAACTATTTGAATAGTTAGTCAAAGGATGGGCCATATCTAACCCTGTATCTGTTGTTGTTTATTCGTTCAGTTGCTTCCAACTCTTTGTGGCCTCCTCGAACAGCTAAGGCCAAAGCTTCCTGTCAGCCGTGGCCACCCCCAGCTCCTTCAAGGTCAAGCCAGTCACTTCAAGGATACCATCCATCCAACTTGCCCTGGATCAGCCTTTTTTACTTTTTCCTTCCATTTTCTCCAGCATCAATATCTTCTCCAAGCTTTCCTGTTTTCTCATTATGTGACAAAAGTACATCATCATTACCTTTAATTTCATTCCCTCCAGTGAGCAGTCAGGCATTATTTCCTGGAGTATGGACTGGTTGGATCTTCTTGTGGTCCAAGGCACTCTCAGAATTTTCCTCCAGCACCACTAGTTCAAAAGCATCACTCTTCCTTCGCTCTGCCTTCCCTATGGTCATTGAATGGAATCATAGAGTTGGAAGAGACCTCATGGGCCATCCAGTCCAACCCCCTTCCAAGAAGCAGGAATGTTGCATTCAAATCACCCCTGACAGATGGCCATCCAGCCTCTGTTTAAAAGCTTCCAAAGAAGGAGCCTCCACCACACTCCAGGGCAGAGAGTTCCACTGCTGAACGGCTCTCACAGTCAGGAAGTTCTTCCTCGTGTTCAGATGGAATCTCCTCTCTTGTAGTTTGAAGCCATTGTTCCGCGCCCTAATCTCCAAGGATGCAGAAAACAAGCTTGCTCCCTCCTCCCTGTTGCTTCCTCTCACATATTTATACATGGCTATCATATCTCCTCTCAGCCTTCTCTTCTTCAGGCTAAACATGCCAGCTCCTTAAGCCGCTCCTCATAGGGCTTGTTCTCCAGACTCTTCATCATTTTAGTCACCCTCCTCTGGACACATTCCAGCTTGTCAATATCTCTCTTGAATTGTGGTGCCCAGAATTGGAGACAATATTCCAGGTCACAATATTCTACATGGCTATCATGTAGAAAGGAAGCTGCAGCTTTCCAGCTGATTGTTCAGAAAATGTGCCACCTAGTGACTGAAGATGATATTGTGAGTGACAAAGTTAATTAACTGCAATTAATTAATGCCTGAAAACACAAAAAATCCTGAGGCGTCCATCCTAAGATCCCCTTGATATATCTGCTAAATTTCAGGTATCTAGTTATCCTAGTCTTGAAGCACTAGTGTAAAGAGACACAGCAAAAGAAATAGAGAGTCTCTCCTGAATTCATTGGTTTATGTATATTAATTGTTTTATGTTCTCTTTGTTTTTAAATTTGAAATATGCTTCTTTTAATGCTGAAAGCTGTCCTAGGAGGGCTGTACCCCCAAAATGTAGGTTACAACCCCATAATAAAATAAACAAGCAGAGTAAGAACAGAAGTACAACAATTACATTTGTTGTTGTTGTATGAAACAGTGTTCCGTTATTGGGAAACTTCCAGTGTATCTGGTCCCTAGTCAGCAGTGAGGTCTATGCAGAAATCAGCACAGCTGGAATCTGATCCATCAATACATTAATTAGGAAAACAGACATGAATTAGCAGCCTGGAAATGAATATTTATCACTATTGAAGAAAAATCATAAGCTCTTGAATTAAACTTGGCAAAGGCTCAGTGAACTTGCATGAAGTGTCAAGACAGGAAGAAAGCAGGGAAGCTGAGAAATAGACGAAGCAACACAATGCCAGAAAGATTAGAAGGAAAGGTATAATTGGATGTTTTGAGAAACATAATACTGCTTATCCTCCTTCCCTCTTCCTTACAAGTACCGACTTCATATTAGAAGTTGTGTGATGTTAGTACACTGTGGTCATGATCCTCATTTATGATGGCATAAAGTCTGTTAGTTTGCATTTTATGTTGTTGTTATTAATTGCCTTCAAGTCAACTTTAACTTAGGGTGACCCCATGAATGAGAGACCTCCAAGTCACCCTATTTTTAACTGTTCTGCTCAGATCTTGCAGACTCAGCGTAAACATGGCTTCTTGGATTGAATCTAAACATGAATAATCTGGTTTTCTTCTTTTTCTATTGCCCTCCATCTTGCCAAGCATTACTAGTAAATCACATCTTCTCATGAAATGGGTGAAGTACACAGACAGTTGAGTCTACTTGATTTTTATATTGACCATCGTATGATTCCCATGTATTCCCTCACCTCCTGTATTGCTTGAAAATGTCTCTGTAGTGAACAAACCGTTGGCCTTAAAAATTCAATCAGTCACTCTCCTGCGTCATTTCTTGATCTTAGTCTAATTTTTTCCTACCATCTTTGATTTTGTTCTGTTTACTACTTTTATGTCCCAGTTGTCCATGATTAACAAGAAGTTCTGTTTTGGTTGTACGATCAATTTCTCCCTGGACTCCAGCATAGAATCTTTCAGTATCTTCTTCGTCTTCTTCTACTTCTGCCTCTGTAGAGCTTAAGCTTGGATTATGGTTACATTGGTAGGTTTTCACTGAAGCCTTATTGATAGTATTCAGACAGACTTTGAATGACATCATTTGATTATTGTATTGTCGAAGGCTTTCATGGCCGGAATCACTGGGTTGTTGTAGGTTTTTTCGGGCTATATGGCCATAATGCCTCTAGAACATGGCCATATAGCCCAAAAATGCCTACAACAATCCATCCTTTGATTACTTTGGCTACATCTCTCCTCACTATTAATGCCATCCCATTGCTTCTCAGATTTTCATTTCTAATGGTCCTCTTTCGGTCTTTTTTAGCTCCTATTCTCAAGGATTGCAATATTTACACATTTCATTTCTTGGTTTACTATGGCCTGATCTACACTGCTATAGAATCATAGAGTTGGAAGAGACCTTGTGGGCTATCCAGTCCAACCCCCTGCCAAGAAGTAGGAAAATTGGATCCAATATAATGCAGTTTCAAACTATTTACTGCATTGAACTGCATTATATGAGTCTACACTGATGACCTTCTGAATTAGCTAGACACACACAGAACTTCAGAACTAGTTTTGCAGTAGCTAAAATCATTCAACATGCATTTGGTGGATGTTTATTGCTGCTACATTTGTTTGTTTCTTTAGTTTTTGGTGAGGTTATTTACTAAACAGTTAAAATAACCATCTTAGGGACTCCCATAATCCCCCACTTGCTCAGTGTTCTTTCTGTTTCATTCACCTAGGTGCTTTTTCTCTGTGCCGTGCCTGGGGTCTATAGATCTTAGTGAAAGAAACATGGACGTGGCATCTTTTCCCCATGGGATTGCTTCTTGCCCTCCTTTAGAGAACTGGAACTCTCAAGGATCAAGACACTATAGATAACTCGAAATAGGCTTTATTGTTCACAATGAGTTATCTTTCTTAGGCATAAACTTGATGTTTCAACAGGGGTAAAGAAAATATACGTTACAGTCTCTGAAGTCTTGGGTCCAAGGAGTTTCCCAGCTGAGAAGCTTTCCAAGTTCCCTCTTTCCCAATGGCTGTAAATGCCTGAACATTCACAACCCCAGTCCAATAGCCTATATTTGAAGGCACAAAGTCTTCCTCTTGGTGCCAAAGGACTGGTTTGAAGGCACTTAAGATTCCTCAATGTCGTCCAGGGTGATCTGAACATGAAGCATGAATCTTAAGAGTACAAACTTAAGAATTGGTGATGAGAGATGACTTGACTGAGGGCTTTAGAGCCAAGCCTTTCTCATGTCCATCTGCTGAGTTGTCTGATGGTAGAATGAAAAGAAAGCACTGCCCTCTTCCCCAGGAAGAGGTGGAGTCAAACAATTGGGCTGGGGAGCAATTCAACCAGTGCAAAACAACATTGATCCCTCTGACACCCCTTTAATAATAATAATAATAATAATAATAATAATAATAATAATAATAATTTATTTGTACCCCGCTACCATCTCCCCAAGGGACTCAGTGCGGCTTTCATGAAGCCGAGCCCAGAATACAACAATAAACAATAACAACAATAATACAAAACATTTACAGGGAACAGCATTTGAACACCCTCCTGTTCGCAGTGGGAACTCCTGGGATAAAAGTCATGTCTGGACAAGCCCTCACTTGCCATTTTTACCTCCATCTTGGAGTTGAATGCATTCAATGAGCAACCGCCATTTCATACTTGCATGGAAATTGACTGTGGATTCTTCTTTTTCTCTTTCTCTCTTTTAAAAAAAAACCCTGCTCAGGCTATTTTTCATTTAGCACAATTAAACCCAGTGCTCCTTGGAATTCATTATTACAGGCCAGACTTGCTAATTTGTAGTGTTTTAGTCTGTTTTAATAAACCAAACAGACTTTTAATTAAAAAAGGAAGAGGGAAGTGTTGAATGATTATTTCACAGCAGAACTTGAAATTGCTTGGCATTTCTAAACCGAAACAAACTGTATTTTCAAAGACATGTTCCAGTGCTATGAAGAGTACAATATACAAGCCAGATAGAGTCAGAATACTTGTTTTTGGTACAATGTGAATCCCATAATGCATGACACATGAAAGTGACTCCCAAGTTTCACTGGACTTGGTTCTCATATTATCTTGGAATGCCTAGTATTATTTCTAGGGTACATCTCTACTTTTAAAGGGCGCAGGCATGTAGGGTTCAGCCCCCCCCCCCCCAAATTCTCATGGTGGTTCACAAAAAGGCCTTATTGGTGCTTTATTTAAACTGTTATGTTTATTCACATCATGATCTGATCACCATTCTCAATATATCCCATATGCATGGGGGTATTGGGGTAACGATACAAAAGGTTTGCTAGGGTAGACCCTCTTTCACTCAAACTCAGCTTCCCCCCCCCCCCCGAATCAAACTCCACCCCCCACCCCCCACCCCGAATCAAAATCCTGGCTACGGGCCTGAAAGGGGGTATAGCATGCAATATAGTTTTCATTTTCAGCACTTTTCCAAAGTTTAAAGTGAAAAAAACTATAAGTGGTTGTGGACTTTTTTCTCAGAAAAATACAGTTTCTTATGTGTAAGCAAAAGATGTAGGCAAGTCTACTTGTGCAATAGCAAAACTGTGCAGTTTCTCAGCCTTATGCCCTTTACCTTGTTCCAGGAGCAACAACATAAAGAACATTCCTTCAAATTGCAGAAATGTTTGATGTGCCATTTTCTTTCCCACATATC
This sequence comes from Anolis sagrei, assembly GCF_037176765.1. NCBI lineage: Eukaryota > Metazoa > Chordata > Lepidosauria > Squamata > Anolidae > Anolis > Anolis sagrei. The sequence continues at coordinate 14,485,823 of NC_090021.1, forward strand.
ATAGAATCATAGAATTCTAGAGTTGAAAGAGACCCCGTGGGCCATCCAGTCCAACCCCCTTCCAAGAAGCAGGAAAATCGCATTCAAAGCAGCTCCTCCAAAGAAGGTGCTGCAACAGGGGGTTCCAAAGCTGAACAACTCTCACAATCAGGAAGTTCTTCCTAATGTTCAGGTGGAATCTCCTTTACTGTAGTTTGAAGCCATTGTTCCACACCCTAGTCTCCAGGGCAACGGAGAGCAAGCTTTCTTCTTCCTCCCTATGAGTTCCCCTCACATACTAATACATGACCATCATGTCTCTTCTCAGCCTTCTCTTCTAGAAGCTAAACATACCCAGCTCTTTAAGCTGCTCCTCATAGGGCTTGTTCTCCAGATCCTTGACAATTTTAGTCACCCTCTTCTGGACACATTTCTGCTTGTCAACATCTCTTTTCAATTGCGGTGCCCAGAATTGGACACAGCATGATTCCAGGTGTGGTCTGACCAAGACAGAATAGAGGAGTAGCATGACTTCCCTGGATCTAGACCTATTTATGCAGGGCAAAATCCCAATATGTTCTAGTTGGATCAGAAACTCCAAATTTTACCCACATCAGGAAATTGATGAATTTTCATGTTATCTCCAGCAGAAACAAATCTTCATTGCACACCGCAATCACACATTTCATATTTGTTTGCCCAATCCATTGATTAACTTAATTCACTAACACACATTTGCCATGTAAATCTCTTGAGTGCAAAGTACATTCAGTCTTCTTGGTGACATCTACACTGACCATTTAATGCAGTTTCAAAGTGTTTTTCCTATGCAGATGAAATCCTGGAACCAGTTTGAGGCTCGATAGTGATCACACAAGCCACTGATCACTGATTCACATTAAGGGCTTTCTTTCGCACACTTTTGTGGAAGTTTGTAGTCAGTGCTGCAGTTTGAAACTAGCTTCAAATTGCATTAAATGGGTATCATAGATAGGGCTCTTGATGCAGGATCTCTCCCATTTTATCCTTTTGAATATAAGGATTCCTACTTTGAACTTTGAAGAAACAACTGCAGGAGAGCAGAAGCCACATGACTGAGAGGAATGTAAAGGGTTGCGATTACAATGCGCACCATTTCACTTTACAGAAATGGTGCTTGCGTTCAACCTGAAACGTTTACTATGTACACACTCCAGAAGCGGAGGTTGATCTATGCCATTTTGCTGGTTTTTTTTTTTTTTTGCTTTCTTTCTACATGTTTGTATCGATATTTTCCCCTTTCATTTTTTTTATCTTGCTGCACAGTTGGGAAGCCATATCTTCACTTTTGATTTTATAATTACACAAACAATGTGTGACGAGTAGGCCTGGTAGGATGCCAGTTGCGGGAAATGGATGGAGGAATATTATTGGACTACTCTTTGACTTGTGGGGAGGGGAGTGGGAAGGTTTTCTTTTTTTAAAAAAAAAAATAATCACAACAAAGTGCAGACTGCTTACTGCATTTGCTTGAAAAATTTGCCATTTACTACAAGACACACATTGCGAAGGAAACAATAACCTCCAAATTACGTTGGCTGGTTTGCCATAAATATCAGCTACAGAGCTGCCGTCCATGTTGACACGACACACTGTCTTGTGGTATGACAGCCTACAAGCCTGAAAATGCACAAGTATTTTACGGATAGAACAAACAACAACAAGCTTTGTCAGGTAAGCTTTATTAGTGGGAGCAGCTCTTTTGTTGCTCTTGTTGCTGTTGTTCCATGCCTTCAAGTCAACTTGAATTTATGGTGAACATACCATGCATGCCTCAACAAATTTAATTCAGAAGGGATTTGCCATTGTCTTCCTCTCAGGCCAGCGTTTCTCAACCTGGGGGTCAGGACTTCTGGGGGAGTCATGAGGGAGTTTCAGAGGGGTCACCAAAGACCACCAGAAAACAAATATTTCTGATGGTCTTAGGAACCCCTTTGGCAGAGAAGGTTGAAGATCTCTCCTCCTGTCCTTCTCTTCCTTTTTGGAAACAGATGGCAAATCCTTCCACCAAAAGCCCTCCTCTGCAGTGATTGGCCGGCCTCTCAGCCAAGGGGAGGGCTGTTTCTGAGACTCCAAGTGGGGAGGGGAGAACAGGTATGCTTGGCACATGGCAGTGTGGTGCATGGGTGAGGGGAGCGTGCAAGGCTGGAAGGAGGCTCATTCCAGCGAGTCCCTTCAAGGCACGAGCATTATGTGTGGGAAGTTTGGCCCAATTCTATTGTTGGTGAGGTTCAGAATGCTCTTTGATTGTAGGTGAACTTTAAATCCCAGCAACTACAACTCATAAACGACAAAATCAATCTCCCCCAACCCCACCAGTATTCAAATTTGGGCATATCGGGTATTTGTGCCAAATTTGGTCCAGTGGCTGAAAATACATCCTGCATATCAGATATTTACATTACAATTCATAACAGTAGCATAACTACAGTTGTGAAGCAGCAACAAGATGGTTGGGGATCACCACAACATGGGAACTGTATTAAGGGGTCATGGCATTAGGAAGGTTGAGAAACACTCTCTTAGGCTGAGAGAGTGCAGTGTTAGAACTATGGTCTTTGAGTCCCTAGTCTAACATTCAAACACTACACTGGTTCTCTTTATCAGTGGCAGCAATCCTGACACTTGGAAAAATGAGATGATTTCTTCCTTCTGTGTTGGTAAACATCCTCTAAACATCTCCTTCCAAAAAAAACCCCACGTCCAGCACAACTATCAGAAGCAGAATGCCTGAGGGCATCGACATAGTAGATTTCATGCACTTTGACACCACTTGAACTCCCATGTTTCAGTGGTATAGAATTCTTGGAGATGTAGTTTGATGAGGCACCAGCACTCTTGGGCAGAGAAAGTTAAGACCTTATAAAACAACAACTCCAAGGCTTACACAGCATTGAACTGTGAGTTAAAGTGATGGTAAACTGTATTAATTCTGCAGTGTAAATTAATCCCTTTGCACCAGAGATTGTTCACAGTATGGAGGTGGCAATGTCAGTCAATTACATCTCAGGGGCCATCCAGACAGGTCCTAAATGCGGAACTTGTCTCAGTTTTACTGGGGCATCCATACGACACGTGAAAAGACTCGGGGGGGGGGGGGGTATGTGTGTGTGCTCCTATCTCCTCATTTCCTCCCCTCAGGACAACATGAAGAGAGGCATCATGGCTGCCAGGGTTTGTTTTTTTTCAGTAACTCTTGGGGGTAAATTGGGGTCTTCGGGGTGGCTTAATGTTATCCCAGTTTCAGTCGGGATAGCATGTAGCCACCCTTGGAAGGAAATCCCAGGGTTGTGAGTGGGGGGTGATGATTAGAACCCATTTTGGCATGGGTTTTACTTTAACTCATTCTAGTATGGGTTTTAGATATGTCTGGAAGGGCCCTCAATGAGCAAAACAACAGATACCTGTCATTTGCGGTTACTGCTGACTCACAAATTGGGATTGGGAGGGTTTTGTAAACCCTACACATTCACTATATAGTAGACTCTTGGTTAACCAGCCTCCATGGAGATTGGTAGGTGCTAAATAAATGTAGTTTCTGGTTGCTTGAGAGTTACTATTTTTTTAAAAAAGCCTAATACTATACCCCATACTATACCACACCATAGATTAACTTTATATTAATATCGAAATACAGTAATTAAAAGAAAATAAACACATATTTATTGGGCATGTTTAGCCTGAAGAAGAGAAGGCTGAGAGGGGATATGATAGCCATGTATAAATATGTGAGAGGAAGCCACAGGGAGGAGGGGGCAAGCTTGTTTTCTGCTTCCCTGGAGACTAGGATGCAGAACAATGGCTCCAAACTACAAGAGAGGAGATTCCATCTGAACATTAGGAAGAACTTCCTGACTGTGAGAGCCGTTCAGCAGTGGAACTCTCTGCCCCGGAGTGTGGTGGAGGCTCCTTCTTTGGAAGCTTTTAAACAGAGGCTGGATGGCCATCTGTCAGGGTTGATTTGAATGCAATATTCCTGCTTCTTGGCAGGATGGGGTTGGACTGGATGGCCCATGAGGTCTCTTCCAACTCTTTGATTCTATGATTCTATGATTCTATGATTCTATTTAATTTAATGTAACACAGTTTTAATGTTTTATAGTATTATAAAAAAACTTTAAAAAATTAAGGTGTTCTTTTTTTTTTTTTTTTTTTTTTTTGCCAGTTGCTTGAGAGTTTCAGTCACTTGAGGTTTGGTTAATTAAGGCCTCTTCTACACTGCTCTATATCTCAGGATCTGTTGCGCAGCGAGCGGATCTTAGCGATGTCCCATGCACAAGACACACAGACAAGAGCAGAAATGAACAAAAAATCTTTACTCTTAACAGCAGAGATGAAACACAAACTTGCAATGTTGCATACAAAAACAAACAGTGCAAGAAACTTACATAGTCTTTGTAAGTAACACAAAATAAGGCATCTTCATCTTCAGTCAAATGAGTAAGCAAAACATAAACCTTGAGCAAACAGCTACTCCACCATAGCCTCCTTCAGAGCAGCATAACGGCTTCTCTCAAACCTGCTCCTCAGAGCAGAACCTTTGAGCATAGATCTCCTCAGAGAAAAAGCTCTCCAGAACTGTATCCTAAAAACTCATATAGTTATACCCTATTGGGTATGGTCTATGATTGCTGGTTGACCTACATTACCAGCTGCACATAATAATTACCATCATAAGGTTTTTCTTCACCACACATACACTTGGTCCTTCTACAACTTGCTCTAACAGGATCTGATCCCAGATTATCTGTTTTAAACTGGATTATATGAGTCTCTACTGTCAGATAATCTGGGATAAGGAGATAATCTGGGATCAGATCCTGGGATATAGGGGCAATGTGGAAGGCCTGAGGCCCCATCTACACTGCCATATAATCCAATTCAAATCAGATAATCTGGATTTTACATGGCAGTGTAGATGGGGGCGTGAGAATCTACTCTACTATTGAATGTATGGGGATCATGAATACAAACCAGTCATGAATGCATAACCAATGACTCAAGATCAAGTTGGGTGTCAATGAATAGTCAAAAGGGCATGGGTATCAAAGAACAAAGCAACAGAAGGTCTTCTCAAAAATAACCCTGTTTTTGTTTGCTCTCTAAAGAATGTATTAGTGCCCCTGACTTTGTGAGGTTGAAATATAGATCTAGTCTATAGTGATTTCTTTTTTAAAAAAAAAAAAACCTGTTCATTTACCCCCAAATTATTCCCCCTTTCCCCTGATAGCCCAAGTCGATAAACGGCAACCAACAATTATGCTATTGGATTACTAACATGAAATAAATGCTTCTCTTTGTCCCTCAATGTATTCCTCTGGGACCCTTCCCTCTCACTCGCTTATTCTGCTGCTCAGTGAACCAGTAAGGAGAATATTATGAGTTCTGGGTGTTTAACAAAAATCCTGACATAACACAAGCCCTCAAAAAATGCAACAGCTGTTCCTGGGGAGTTTTCTTTTTCTGCAAACATCCATTGCTTTTTTTCCAAAACACACTGAGAGTTCCTTTATGCCTTATTAAGTCGGGTAACAATTCACCTAAACCTGGACCATCACTTCTGTCAGGAGACAAGGATCAAGTGCTAGCTCTCCTGACAAACAGCTTTTCCAATACATTGCTGGTTTGGCAAGAAGGAGAAGAGTAACTCAAATAAAGGACTCATTTTACTTCCCCATTCTTGGCTTTCACACCCTTAAAATATGCTACCCTCCTCTTTTGACCTCCTTAATTTGTCCCCAATAGCTCAGGAGACTGCAATAATTCAGATTGATATTCAAAAACAGCAATATTACATCTCTCAAAATTCACCAACAAAGAAGCACAATTTGAAACACAGTGAATGACAGTTCAAAAATATTACTCTGTATACCCGAGTATAAACTGACCTGAATATAAGCCGAGTCACTCAATTTTACCACAAATAACTGGGAAAATGTATCGACACAAGTATAAGCCAAGGATGGGAAATGCAGCAGCTACTGGTAAATCTATATAAATAAAAATGTAATGTTTGTTTGTGGGATTAACAGAACTAAAAAACCACTGGCCAAATTGTCACAAAATTTGGATACAATACACCTAACAGTCCAACGAGTGTCCATCACCCCTACACACACACACACATCCCCAGCGGAACAGACTTAAAAACCCCAAAAATACACCATATATACACATACACTCATATACATATACACATGCGCACACATATACATATACACATACATACACACATATATACACAATGTGCATGTACACACACATATATATACACACACACATATATACACCTATACACACACACACACACATATATATATACACACACATACATACACAAACACGCATATATACACACACATATATATATACATATATATACACACAAAACACATATACACAGACTGGGCCACAGCAATGCATGGCAGGGGACAGCTAGTTTCAAAATAAAAATCGATGCCAATAAAATTATATTAATTGAGGCATCTGCAGGTTAAGTATTTTTGAATATTTACATAAAATTGTAATTTAAGATAAAACTGTCCAACTCTGATTGAACCATTATTCAAACCTTCTTCGGTGTTAATGTGCTTACGTAGCTTTCCAATAATAATAGAGTAAAATAATAAATGTAATAATAATGGAAATGTAATAATAACTGTAATAATAGAATAAAATAATAAATGTAATAATAACAATAATAAATAGAGTAAAATAATAAATTCAATAATAAAGTAAAAAAATAAATGTAATAAAAATAATACAGTAAAATAATAACTAACCAGGGACCAGTCAGAGACCAGTTGATTCTGATGATAAAGAGAAGTTGAGCTAAGTATCCTCAGCATGCTGATGAAGAACTATGAAGCTGGAAGTGCTCACAATGCCATCTAATCTGATCTGAGATAATAAACAACTACAGCTCCCCTAAAATGGTTATCCAAGTTCTGTTTAAAGAGCTACTAGCTATATCAACAAGTTCTTTCAAACCGTTGTGGACTATTCTTCTGTTTCTGAGGAGGAGGTAGAACAAGAGGCTGAAGAGGTAGCATTTGGGGATTTGGAGCCAAGTGTTGAGAAGGAAGGAGAAGGTGAGGAAGCCATACTATAAGTCCCTACATTTCAAGAATGGTGAAGGGCAAAAGAAGAAAGAAGGTCAGCTAGAATCACAGCAAAAATGCTGAGCAACCAGACCTTGCCCTAGGAACATTTGTGCTAGGAGCTCAGGGCTATACTGTACATTAGAAGTGAAGCCAGAAGTAAGCACTGGCAGCAACCGACCTACTTGGTGTGTTTGTGTTCTGGTTTCCATGCTACAGCTTTAGCTTTGGCTTTGCACCGGACTTCTTGCCAAGGACTCTTGTTCCTGTATACTGTAAGCCTTTTGCCAAAGACTCTTGCTTCTGTCTGCTGTTGCCAAAGACTGTTGTTTCACGTCTGCTGTAATACCTTGCATTGCTTTTGGACTTTACCTTCTGTTTCCTTTACTCCTCTTTGCATTATTATTATTATTATTATTATTATTATTATTATTTTGCTGAAGTAAAGTTTTTCTAGTTACTTCTACTCATGTTGTAAGACTGTTTCTGGAGTAAAACAGGACACTAACATTTAGATGAAAACAATTTGATTGTAATTTTAATACATTGGTTTGTGTCCCTGGAGCAGCAGAAAGCATATGTGTTCCATCCTCTATGACATCTCTATTGATTAGGTATGATTATCATGCCCCCTCTAAATCTTCTCCATACTTAACAATGCCAACACATCAAAATGTTCCTCAAAGGACTGTTTTCCAGAACTTTGACCATTCTGGTTGCCCTCTTTTCAAACAAGTTCCAGCTATTTCTTCAACTGTGGTGCCCAGAACTGGACACAGGTTTACAGGTGGTTTCTGACCAAAGTGGAAGAGTGACCAAGGGTGGCTCAACCCATTACACAAAGTAAGCATTTGCAGTATGGTTAATTTTGCCCAGGGGCACTCTTGAGGTGCTCTTGGGGGAAAATAGACCTTGACATATGTGAGTTGTAGTTACTGGGATGTATAGTTCACCTACAATCAAAGAGCATTCTGAACTCCACCAATGATGGAATTGAACCAAATATGGCACACAGAACTCCCACGATGACCAGAAAATATATATCAATGATTGGTTGGGGGGCACGCCAAAATACTGTTTGTTTACCATTGAAAATTATCTAGGGCCGCCTCTGAGAGTGACACTATAACTTATCTCACTTTGGACACTATACTCTTGTTGATGCATACCCACAGTTGCACTGACCTTTTTGGCAACTATTATCTTATTGCTGACTCATATTTAATCAATGTTCTACTAAAATCTCTATTGAAGGTGTTTGGGAGGGACACCTTCACAAAATTTATTGTGGGCTCACATGTCCTCCAACAGTTTGTTAGAGTTGGTTTTTATGTGCCCAATCCAACAATTATTTGCAGGCTAGGTTTTCTCAAGAAATAGATGGGCTTGTTATATGATAGCAGACTTTTGGTGTATCTTTCTTTTAGAAAAATCAAACATTAAGAACTGATCACATGTTCACAGCTGGAGACAGTGTTGGTCTTTATTCTGGTAGCTATAAGGCTCTATCTCTGCCCCAGCGGGAGGGCAAAACAGGGGCACAGATGAGAACAATCACATCAGGTGAGCAACAAGAGTTTCTTTTACCGACATTGTTCTGCTCCCAAATGTGGCTGTTCACATTTTTGAAGAGAGATACAGGATAAAAAAGGGAGGGAGGGAAGGGACAGATACCAAAAAAGTTGGATCATTTTGTAAAAATACATACATGCACATGCAAACAATTTTTTTAAGAACAACAGTACACTGTCTCATGAACTCGGTAACAAATTATAATCTATCTAGTAGTACAGTATTGTTTTTAAGCAACCTTCCAAATATTTTGTGCATTTACACTGTAGAATTAATGCAGTTTGGTCACCACTTTAACTGCCATGGCTCAATGCTGTGAAATCATGGGAGTTAGTTTTACAAGGCTGATGCCTCATCAAATTACAAGCTCTGTGATTCCATATCATTCAGCCATGGCAGTTGAAGTGAGGTCAAACTGAATGAATTCCACACTGTAGATGTATCTGTTGAGCCCTATGTGTCTGTTAATGACACCCCCACTGACGCTATGATTCAGAGGTATGTGCCTCTAAATATAGAGGCTCAATTTAGCTGGTATTCATTCTCATTACATTTCCATCTGACCTTTCTTCTAATCAGCTTAAAGCAGTGTACACAGCTCCCCCCCCCCCCCCCCCATATCCTCATAGCAGTCCTGTGAGGCAGATCTGAGTGAGAAAAAGAATGAGATTGACACAATCAGTCACTCAGGAAGTTTCATGAGTAATGGAGTAATTTTTCACTAAGGACTTACCTACATTGGGCCCAAAACCCAGACTCACCATGAATGGACCACTAGCTATCTTTATGATGCAGAGTGTTTTCCAATGGATGTTTAGGCTATGTTCTGATTTTGCTACACATTTAGCACAGTAGTGGGATACGCCAGAGTTTGCATGTAATGCCAGAGTATCCCAGAACCTCAGAGCAGTCTGGGTGGAATTTGGCCCAGTCTGATTTTGAGAGAAAAACTGCTATCACATTTTCCCTGTCTTAATCGTTCCTTATTCCTGTTGGTCTTGCAGAGCCCTATTCTTAGATGTTCAGAGACACCTGTGATGGCCAGGAGCTCATATGGAGCTCCACAGCCAATTAGAGATAGTGGTGACATGGAGAAGGTGACAGCTCAGAAGGGTGGATGTGTTCCTGGACCATCTAGACCAGGGCTTCTTAGATGTACCCACTTGGGACCGCTTTTGACCAGAGTATGTTTTATGTGACCCCAGGTATAACAAATCAGGATTTGCAAGGCTTGCTGAACAGACTGAGTTTTCTTTTCATGAAGTACAGCTGAATCATCTTCTGCACAACCTTTTTGTATGTTTGTGTGTATGTGTGTGCGTGTGTGTGTTTGTATATATCCCACAATACACATTACAAACATATACACAACACATATATAGACAAATGTCTTAAACAGTCACTAGGTGATGTCCTGAAATTTGGGGGGGGGGGGCAACATTGAGTTAAGGGGATTACATTTGGGGTCAGGATCCACAGCTGTAGGGTCATTCCGGACAGGCCCATATCCTTGTCTTGGTTTTTACTGGAGGCATCCAAATGAAGCTTCTGGTAAAATGAATTTGGAATAAACCAAATTATTTTGATTTAGTGTGATACTACATTAGATCTGGCCCTTCTTGAAAGGCCCGAGTCTAATGGGGTATTGGCCCTGAGGGGACTCACCCAATTAGAACCGTGCCCTGGAAAGGTTCTGCCTTTCCAATTGATTACTCTGCTTGGAAAATACACTACTCTTGTTCTCTTGCTCATATTTGTGAACATGAATATGGTTTTATTTGTGATTCTTTGGAGGGGCAATATAGCTTTATAAACTGTAAATATATTGTTCCTGTTGCTTTTGCTTTTAACATCATATTTTTCAACTACTATAAGACAACTTGAATCATGTCAAGGAAACAAAATAGTTGATAAATATGAAAAATAATATGTATTGTCGAAGGCTTTCATGGCTGGAATCACTGGGCTGTTGTAGTTTTTCAGGCTGTATGCCATGTTCTAGAAGCATTCTCTCCTGATGTTTCACCTGCATCTGTGGCAAGCATCCTCAGAAGTTGTGAGGTTGTGAGGTTTGAGGATGTGAGGTACCTCACAACCTCTGAGGATGCTTGCCACAGATGCAGGCAAAACATCAGGAGATAATGCTTCTCGAACATGGTCATACAGCCCAAAAAACCTACAACAGCCCAATGAAAAATAATGATGGATTTATGTGTTACATTTTTTTTGTTTTTCCTGCTATTTGGGGTAATGGTGTTAATTTCTCCTTATGATTGTCGAAATATTTAGATACAAGGGGGATAGAAATACCTAAATTAATATGCTGCATACTTCCAAAATGCAAAAGAGAAAGAGTTCAAATGAGGTCAGAAAAACCTTATTGCTTATGAAATGTTACTTTCTAGATTTTTCAATTCCTGTGGATGTTGCTAAGGTGCCTAACAATTGCATCAAACCCAACTAATGTTGGATCTGTTGTCGAAGGCTTTCATGGCCGGAATCACTTTGGTTGCTTTGAGTTTTCCTGGCTGTATGGCCTTGTTACTGAAGCATTCTCTCCTGACGTTTCTCCCACATCTGTGGCAGGCATCCTCAGAGGTTGAGGGGTCTGTTGGAAACTAGGCAAGTGAGGTTTATATATCTGTGGAATGTCCAGGGTGGGAGAAAGAATTCTCGTTTGCTTGAGGCAAGTGTGAATGTGAGTGTTGCAATGCTAATCAAGGTGGCCAATTCCAACAGATGTGGTTGAAACGTCAGGAGAGAATGCTTCTGGAACATGGCCATACAGCCAGGAAAACTCACACCAACCCAACTCATATTGGTTTAATGTATGAAATGAAAAATGAGGTACAAAATACTTTTTCAAAAAAAAGAATCACACATAACACAATAGCATTCAACAAGAGACATGAATACTATTTTCCATAACTGTAACTTCTTATAATTAAGCTCAAAAGGACGATATACTATTAATTTAACAGGGAAGAGGATGTGAATGGTCAGAGTGCAAATATGAATTGTCAGATGCAGCTCTTTAGGAATGAAACTCGGGGATTTTAAAAACATCCTTTAAACAAAGGTTTAAGGATAAATTATTTAAGGCTCCATTAAAAAAACATTAGGCAATGTCACTTACAAAAGAAACACTCTACAAGCCAGACAACCACACTGTTAGATATTTTCTTAATCCACACTGAAGTCATAGCGAGCAGAGGAGGAAAGATACATAAAGACCTTTATGTAGATTCATGTTGCATTATTTGATAATTTACTATGGTTGTCCATTAAATGATACTTAGGCTGTGTCTACAGTTTTTGAGTGCTTAACTCCAATGTGCCTTGCTTGGAGTTCTTGCATATTCAGCCATATTACTATGGAATTAGGTTTACAACCTTTTCTTTTCTCCTCAGAGAATCTTCATCTATACAAACATCTCCAATGGTATATCTACATTGTAGAATTAAAGTACTTTGACACAAACTTAACTGCTAAGGGTGAATGCTATGGAATCCTGGGAGTTGTAGTTTGGTGAGGTACCTGCACTGTTACCTCAGAGAATGTTAAAGACTTGGCACAGTGGGTTAAAGCACTGAGCTGCTGAGCTTGTTGATCGAAAGGTCGCAGGTTCGATTCCGGGGAGCGGCGTGAGCTACCGCTGTCAGCCCTAGCTTCTGCCAACCTAGCAGTTCGAAAACATGCAAATGTGAGTAGATCAATAGGTACCGCTCCGGCGGGAAGGTAACAGGACTCCATGCAGTCATGCTGGCCACATGACCTTGGAGGTGTCTACGGACAACGCTGGCTCTTCGGCTTAGAAATGGAGATGAGAACCACACCCCAGAGTCAGACATGACTGTACGTATTGTCAGGGGACTACCCTTACCTTTACCTTTAAAATGGCAACCTTGATAATCTAGCCAAGATAGAATAGAGGGGTAGCATGACTTCCCTAGATCTAGTCACTATGCTCCTATTGATGCAGGCCAAAATCCCATTGGCTTTTTTGCCGCCACATCACATTGTTGGCTCATGTATCCATGTGTATCCGATAGCTGGTTTGCCTCCTTCCCATGATTTTCAAGTCTGTTGCTACTGAAGGGAAAAGCTTGCCAATAGCTCCCAACATTGCAACATTCTCATCACCTGCCTTGGTGTGATGCATCCCTTCCAATTCAGTACTGGCATGCCGCCAGTAACATGGCATCAAAGGATGGGTTCTCCTCTCCTTATTTCCCCTTGTGATTCCCAAGCTGGCTGTTTTTCTTTACTTTTATATCTTACAGTTACATTTATCTTTTTGTTGTTTTTAAAAGTTAAGATTGTGCAATGGGCCTAAAAATAAATATATAATATTACATAATAGTGATAGTGCAGGAAGGGTCACTTATGAAGATAGGTCAGTGGTTCTCAACCTGTGGGTCCCCAGATGTTTTGGCCTTCAATTCCCAGAAATCCTAACAGCTGGTAAACTGGATGAGATTTCTGGAAATTGTAGGCCAAAACACCTGGGCAACCACAGGTTGAGAAACACTGGGATAGGTGAAAATACATTCACAAGGTTACAAATTCCAAGAAAAAGTTAAAGGTAAAGGGTTCCCCTTCACATTAAGTCTAGTCGTGTCCGACTCTGGGGGGTGGTGCTCATCTCCATTTCTAAGCCAAAGAGCCAGCGTTGGCCATAGACACTTCCAAGATCATGGAGCCAGCATGACCGCGTGGAGTGCAGTTATCTTTTCGCAGAAGCAGTACCTAATGATCTACTCATATTTGCATGTTTTTGAACTGCTAGGTTGGCAGGAGCTGGGCTAACAGAGGGAGCTCATCTCATTCCCTGCATTTGAACCTCCGACCTTTCAGTCAGCAAGTACAGCAGCTCAGCAGTTTAACCTGCTTCACCACCATGGGGCCATACAATATCAAAAGTGCTCATTCTGCTCTACATGCTAGTATCAATGTGGTAGAAAAGGGAGTTACTGTTTTAAAGTCATCAGTTATCAGCCCACATCATTCATTGCCCATCCACGGAAAGCCATACATATTTGTACAGATGTGTACACTTCTAAAATTTAATTATTCGTTGAAATATTTATATCCCACTCCATATCCAAGGCACTCAAGGCAAGGTATTAAAATGAGTTGACATGTTTTAAAACCATGTAAAAAATTTAAGAACAGTTTTTAAAAATGTGCATATGTTCACAGTTTTAAATTGCTTAATTTGTTTTCAATTTGCTAAGCTGTTTAATATGTTTTTAATCTATTTTAACTATGCTAAATCAGTCAAGTTGGTTTTATTGTGTGCCACCCTTAAATAATTAGATATAAATGGAATAAAAATATTTTAATAAATTGATAAAAAGACTAGATGCATATGAAGCGATTTGACAAATTAAATGTGTGGTGGTGGGACACTATATAGTCATAGATCAGTGTTTATCAACCTGGGGGTCGGGACCCCTGGGGGGGTCGCGAGGGGGATGTCAGAGGGGTCACCATCAGAAAACACAGTATTTTCCGCGAGTCATGTGGGTTCTGTGTGGAAAGATTGTCCCAGTTCTATCATTGGTGGGTCTCAGAATGCTCTTTGATTATAGGTGAACTATAAATCCCAGCAACTACAACTCCCAAATGTCAAAGTTTGTGTTCCCCAAACTCCACCAGTGTTCACATTTTGGCATATTGAGTATTTGGGAAAAGTTTGGTCCAGATCCATCATTGTTTGAGTCCACAGTTCTCTCTGGATGAAGGTGAACTACAACTCCCAAACTCAAGATCAATGCCCACCAAATCCTTTGAGTATTTTCTGTTGGTCATGGGAGTTCTGTGTGCCAAGCTTGGTTCAATTCCATCATTGGTGGAGTTCAGAATGCTCTTTGACTATAAATCCCAGCAACCACAACTCCCAAATAACAAAATCAACTCCACCAGTATTCAAATTGTGCATATAAGGTATTTGTGCCAAATTTGGTCCAGTGAATGAAAATACATCCTGCATATTGAATATTTACATGATGATTCATAACAGTAGCAAAATTACAGTCATGAAGTAGCAACAAAAATAATTTTATGGTTGGGGGTCACCACCACATGAGGAACTGTATTAAGGGGTCGCGGCATTAGGAAGGTTGAGAAACACTGTCCTAGATTCAGCCTACCCATATGTCAGTTTCCTGAAAACTCAGGAGTAACTTACTGTATATACTCAAATATAAGCCTAGTTTTTCAGCTCTTTTTTTAGGCTTGAAAAGCCCCCCTCGGCTTATATTTGGTTGAGGGTCCTGGCGGGAAGACGTGGAGTTGAAAAAAAGGCTGCTTTCAGCCCCATGCCTTCCTGCCAGGACCCTCACCTCTCCATACAGCAACACAGCTCCTTCCTCTCCTCCTCTCTTGCGCAGTAGATGCCTTCCTCTCCTCCTCTCTCAGCACCAGTCTTTCCCACTTTTACTTATTCATATACATGCAGCATTTTTCCCAAAATGTATAGTTAAAATATGATGATTATTGGAAGGATACATAAGCACATGAAGGTTAGAACAATGGTTTAATCAGAGTTGGACAGTCTTATCTTAAATTACAGTTTTATGTAAATATTCAAAACATTTAATCTATGGATGCTTCAATTAATGTAATTTTATTGGTATCTATTTTTATTTTGAAATTTACCAGTAACTGCTGCATTTCCCACCCTCGGCTTGTACTTAATTGGCCCTGGAATTGAGTGGCCCCGGTCCCCTAGTAGGGCCATTGCTGAGACCGATCCTTGCTCTATAGCATTCAACCAGCCCCATTTTTCCCTTCTCCTTGCACTAGCCTTGGCCCAGCCTGTTCCAAATAGTCCAGGCCCCTTATTGAAACCCTTGCCCCTGGCAGCTTACATTGCATGAAGAAGAGAGCGGAACTGGTTTTTAATTGATTTTAATGTATATCTTTGATTCTGAGTCTGAAACTGAACCCTGTGGGTCTTGTGAGCCAGATTTTCCTGATGAAGAGGATGATGGGATTCAGATTTCTGTTGTGCCTGCTTCAGACAGTGCAGCAGGGGAAACGTCAAGTCAGTTCTCAAGGGAAAAGAATGTCAGTGAGACAGATAACGGCCAGGTGGAGTTGTCTTCGCCTCCCCATGGTGATCGAGTCCAGCTGGACCAAGATAAAGGAAGCCTTGAAGATAGTGAAATAATGAGCAGGCAAGAACGCTTAGAATTAAGGGTCCGAAGGAGCTCTCGCATAGCTGGTAAGCGAGAAGCCAAGTTGGCCAAGGGTCATCGCAATGCGTTCATGATTGCAAAGGGTATTTAGCCTTCTGGCTGACAAATGGGAGTTGTCAGTTCAACATGGCTCTTTCCATGCAAAGTTCTATGGATTAACCTTGGCTTTAAGCAGCACGCCTTTGGCTTCCTGAATCTGGGATTTTGGGGTCTTGTGTTTCACTCTTTTACCATGGACTCTTGTTTGATCATTGCCTAAGGATTATGCTTCATGTTTTTGCCTCTGAGTCTTGGGAACTGTGTTTTTGCATATGTTTTGACTTTGCTTTTTTCTCAATAAACTACAAAATCTACAGCTCTGGTGTGGTGGTGTTTGGGAGCAAGGTGAAACTACCCTGAGTTGCAACAATCTTGTGTTAACAGTTTATGCCTATGTTTTTGTTTTATATTGTATGTTTTTTGTATTATTTTGCATATGTGGAAACTGCTCTGAGTCCCCTAGAGGAGACTGGGCAGTATATAAAGAAAGTTATTATTATTATTATTATTATTATTATTATTATTATTATTACTTGAGTCAATATGTTTTCCCAGTTTTAGTGGTAAAATTAGATGCCTCAGTTTATATTCGGTTCAGCTTATACTTAAGTATATCCGGTAGTTTTTTTTATGCCGGATTAGTGGCTGGAAGCAGTGCTTCTGCTGAAGAACCAGCTATATTTCATGTGGACTGCTCATAGTCGCCTAAGGACTGAGAACATCGGTATACAAATAAAGTAAATAAATAAATAAATAAATAATAGCAGGTGCAAAATGAGTTCACTTTATTTGGCCAATGTAGACACACTCTAACTACACAGATATCTATAAATACTTTGTCAATACACAATTGTCCCATTGCTATAAACTTCAACACAACTACCAAGTGGAATAATGTGGAAAATACCAAACTAACTCGTATAGTACACAAGCGTAGGAAACAACTACAAAGGGACTATTTACACACATAACATCAATGTTTTCCAAAATAATTAGTCGGATCTTCCAAAGGTCGTGTGAACAAACTTCCACAATTCAATATAGTCCCATGTGAATTCAAGATGTGATTTAAAAAGTCTTGGCAATACAACAAGGTTCCCAGGTGTTTATAGTCCTTGTTTTAGGAGGAGTTATCCCTTCTTCAGGTTTCTTTCAAGGTTTCTTCACTCATTTGAAATAATATCTTTTGAGGCTTTATAAACTAAATTTAAAGAGGACAAAATAATAGATATACTAACCAGTACCCAGTTACAATATGATAATCATATAAACAATTTCACACAATAACATACTTACTTCCACTTTCTGAATGAATTATTTTGGAAAACAGGTATATTATGTTTGTTACACCATTGTCCCTATGTGTTTGTTTCCTACACTTGTGTACTATACGAGTTAGTTTGGTATTTTCCACATTATTCCAATTGGTATTTGTGCTGAAGTTTATAGCAATAGGACATTTGTGTATTGCCAATGTAGACACAGCCTGGATCTCTCATTCACAGGGTCAATACAAGTCAAAGTCAACTTGATTTCCACAAGTTGGCCAATGTCTGGTGACAAATTGCATTTCTCCAAGAAGATCCATTGTAAGTTTTCAAAGAATGCAATACAGTGAAAGTCTCATCCTTTTGTACTTCACAATTAGTAGTCCTAACAAAAACCCAATTCAAGCTAAGAGAAACAATTAGTAAATAACCACTGTATGGAAACAGCTTGAAATTCAGATTCCCTCCTTGTAGTTTGTCTTTATAACAATTTCTTATAGCTTTTTAAAAAGATATACTTTAAGAATTAGTTGACGAAATTGCTGAAAGGGAGGCAGGAATCCCAATAGTTAACCCTACATTCAAGGATAATTACGTAGCACGCGTGACGCATAATTCGGCATCATCCAACTCTCCCAACTGCTACTGGCTCTTTTGTTTCTCTCCTCCCGCTCTCCCCCATCTCAATCTTTTTTTTTCAAAAAAAGGATTTCTTTTCTAGTCTTGGGAGTGTGTTTTCCCCCTTTGTCAAGCAAAAGACGGGGAGAAAAACTTTTTTTCTCCACCTCGCTCCTTCATGACAAGAGAACAGATGGCAATTTAAGGGGAGAATTTATGAGAGGCACAATCTTAATGTTGCATAAAGAAAAGAGAGAGCCTCGCATCAAAACCACTGACAAATGCACTCGCTAATATTAATGCACTTCCCATTCATCCAATATGCTTCCTAATTGCTTTTCTGTACATAATAATGTGGCACCTGCTGCTCAGCATTGCGGGCGCATCAGGATCCCTCCAAAGTCAAACAGCTCCCGCAACTGGTCCTCTCCCAGTGATAAATGTAGAGCACTGTATCACACACAGTTCCTGTCAGTCCCGTAATTAAAATTTTATACTTACAGAAAAAGATAGTAAACAATTGGTCCTTAAATGGATTCACAAGAGGAACTCTTGTTATAGCCAACTTTGTAATTAGCATGCATCGTGGCTTGCTAATATATCCATGACAAGAAACTAGAAAGAATTGCAAGAGGGGGTGGGAATAGAAAGTTAAGCCTGGTCTCTCTCTCTCTTGTTCGCTGTGTTTCTTGTTGACATTTTGTTATGCTAAACCGGAAGTGAAAACCATTTGCCTGGTGCTATTCCATTAGCAATAAGGGGGGGAGTTCATATTTTTTTATTTCCCAGTGATCAGTGCAGGTGTAGGGTAAGACTGAAATATTAGCCCCACAGTATCCTCCCAAGTGGAGCACAAAGCTAGAATTAACACTGAAACTGAGCAGGAAGCAAAACAGACAACAAACAATAACTTTGGCCAAACATATTGGACTTCAGAGCTGCAAATAAAAGACAAAGTGTGCATGAACAATATCTAATACGTGGTAATCCTTATCTAAGGTCTATGTGACCTGCATGGAATAGAGACTCAGATTGCTCGTTGTTTACAAGAAGGTTCTCAGGGTCTGCCACTGTAGCCAATACATTAGATTACAGATTACATGATATTACATTACAGCACTTCTAGCACGGCACAAAATGCACAGTTCAACAAAAACAATACAGGTGAGATATTGCCTACTGTCAAAATGGAGTTACTTAGGTTAATTACAACAGACAAGTTAAATGTGTAAAATTTTGCTGGCAAAGATGAGCCTCTGCTGGACTGGGGGGATGCCTTCTTTGTCCTGGATCTTGGCCTTGACATTCTCAATTGTGTCACTGGGCTCTACTTTGAGAGTGGTGGTCTTTCCAGTCAAGGTCTTCATGAAAATCTGCATGCCTCCCCTAAGTCGCAGCAAATTTTCCTAGTTTCCAACAGAACTCACAACCTCTGAGGATGCTTGCCATAGATGCAGGCGAAACGTCAGGACAGAATGCTTCTAGAACATGGCCATATAGCCTGAAAAACCTACAACAACCCAGTGATTCCATCCATGAAAGCCTTCAACAATACATTACATTTGTAAGTCTTAATTTATATCAACACAGCCATGCCTACTTAGATGAGGCATATTTATTTATCTTTACCTTCCATTCACCACGTTGACCTTTTATGCACCACTCTGACAGGATGCGAAACAGGTACCTTGGGAGATACACAAATTTGTTGCAAAAGGTTGGCATTTAGTAGAAAGATAGTGTGGTGTAACCACCATACAACTACATACATGTTGTAGGATTACATTTTAGAACAGTGGTTCTCAACCTGTGGGTCCCCAGGTGTTTTGGCCTACAACTCCCAGAAATCCCAGCCAGTTTACCAGTTGTTAGGATTTCTGGGGGTTGAAGGCCAAAACATCTGGGGACCCACAGGTTGAGAACTGCTGCTCTAGAACCATTATGTAGAATCTTGACCAGGGACAAACATAATAACTGATATTCTGCTGAGAAGTTACAAATATATACTTTGGACTTTCACATTTGTAACTGAACACTATTCATGTGAATGATTGTGTGTATCACACAATCACTAAACAGCTAGCTGCCACAATGGTCTGCCCTGCTGGTAGATGAGGTGCAACAACATGACATGTCCAGCCTTTTCCCACCAGTGATCTAAGTGTTGTTGGGTTTTGGAGCAGAAGCAACAGCCTTGTCACACTTCAGTAGATATTTTCCCCACCAGCATTACAGAACAGAGGCAATCATGGGAGTTGCTCCTGCAGAATTCTGGAAAATGTAGTTCAGGGCGAAGCCTTTAGAATATTAAGCTAGGGGGTCCTTGACTTTCCTAAACTACATTTCTCAGAATTCTGCAGATTGGACAATTGGCCTCCATTCCATAACGGTAGTGAGGAAATGTCGATTGTCACAGTTCATTCCCTGATGGAAGAGGACTGAAAAGGTCACATTGCTGTGCCTGACTCATGAACAGCACAGATCTCTCTCGGACAGTGCTGGTGTTGGCTGGGGGTGTTTGAGTGAGGAAGCAACCAAACGATTACCATTCCCACTTTCCTTTCGTTTTATTGATCTTTCCATATGAGAGGGTGTGTACCATTTCATGCCGTCCAAATGGATGGTATAAAATGGAAACACTAAATGGCTGACATAAATACCAGGCCCATGACTAAGGGAGAAGACTTCAGGTCCTGTGACTTCACTTACACCTTTCATGCTCCATTTCCAGGATACCCATCCCACCACACACCACTTTTGAGAGTATGACAAAGCAGGCACTCTGGAAATGAGGTGCAATGGGCAAGTACGGTATGGATTGACAGGACAGTCAGAGATTTGAAACATTCCCTGAGGCCACAACAGTCAGGCGAATTTTGATTTTTCCCTTCACCTAGTGTTTGCCTTTTACAGGAGCTTTGTGTAAGTCAAGAAATGGGATCTAGAGTTAGTCTCACTCCCTTTTTCCCCCATCAAATTTTAACAGTAGTGGAAGCAGAGCACCTTGAGAAAAGCTCAGTAGTTGCTGGATGTGTAGCTGGCCTCCTTTCCCCCTTATCCTTCTTTCAATATGGTTATGCACAAAACATCAAAACTCTGAAAAATCACTGGCTCCAAGCATTTCGGATAAGAAAGACCAAACCTGTAATACAATATGTTTCGTCACCCTGGAGAAAAACAGTGATCAGATGGTCAATTGTTCCCAGTCTGAGATTCTCAGAAAAAGTAACCAACCACAAAGGTACCAGTCTCATTGCACCACAGGACAAGAATTGAGAATATTGACAAGTAGGCAATTGGTTGCCCAATGCTAGTATTCAGAAGGACAGTGTGGCACACTCACTGCAAAACTACATGTGTGCCAATCAAGAATTAACACATATGTCAAGAATTGACACACATGCTTACCGAAAGGTCAGTGGTTGAAATCCAGGGAGCAGGGTGAGTTCCTCTCTGTCAGCTCCAGCTTCTCATGCGGGGACACGAGAGAAGCCTCCCACAGGATGGTGAAACATCCAGGTGCCCACTGAGCAATGTCCTTGCAGACAGCCAATTTTCTCACACTAGAAGTAACTCATAATTTCTCAAGTCACTCCTGACATAAAAAAGAAAAATCAAGAATGCAAAATTTCACCCCAAACATGAGGCCATTCTGTTTCATTTAGTTCTGACAATTAACATTGCTCGCTCCACTATTTTTTTCTCCAGTTTTGTTGATCTGGTGTATCTTTCTTATATATTTCATTTCTTTTTTTATCTTCCTCCTTTACTTTTCTCTTTTTGGAAACAAATCCAGTATTCATTCAGCCAGTACAAGAAGAACTGCAATGGATCCAGCTCAGACAGAAGTCTGTTCAATACAGCATCCAACTCCAGCAAACCAAAGATTAATGAAAAGGCAATGTTTTTCCTCCATTTACCTTAAGGAATGAACCTGATAATTCAACTGTGAACATTTTAAGCAAGTCTTTTAAAAATATATATCATATAGATAATTGAAATGCTTGTTCACCTCTTTTAACAACCTTGCATGCCAATTCAACAACAAAAAGTTGACTACAGCATGAGGAATATGTAGCATACCCAGACCATGAGTCTAAACACAAAAGCTATTCTTGCAATCCCAGCCATTGACATAGTGAGGCTGGGACAAACAAAACTCAAAGCTATCGTGGCACCTTATTTGTGAACTTCCTCCCTGAACAGATAGACTTAGGCCTGTTTTCTCCATTGCAAACTAGTGGTTTCCAAGTTAGCCTGAACTTCTGTATACTAGGGAAAGCACTGAGCATATTTAAGAGTAAAGGAGAGATTCAAAATGCTCCCATCAATTTCATTTCTAGAATCCAGGGTGGATACACCACCCCAAATGGTATGGCAGCTGTCAACTCCGACTGTTTTTGTTTCTCTGAAAATAGTTGCTTTGGTCAGCTTTTGGTATGAAGTTGAGTTAACTGCTCTTCTTTTGAAGTCAGTTGGCTACCCTATATCTCGGGATTCCACATACAGCTAGACCTCCATACTTTCAGATTCAATACACAAAACCATATTTAGAACAATCATGTACATAATGGCTTTCATCTGTGGTCAGTGGCCTACAGAGCCATGTGGAATATTTATTATGGAAGAACCATGGGTTCTGATACAGAGCCGTGTGGAATATTTATTATGGAAGATACACAGAAACATGGGCTGGGCTTTGGCACAGCTGGTAAATCACCAGCAACGATGAGATCTACCATTTGAAAGGTTGTCCGTTCAAAGCCCTGGGTTGGTGTGAGCACCCGACTGTCACCAAAGCTAACTGTTTACCTAAGCAGTTCGAAAACAACTTGAACTGTAAGTAGGTAAGTTGGTACCGCTAAATAATTGGGGGAGGTATTTTACGACACCATAAAGAAAAATATCAGAAAATGCCCAGTGACCAAAAGGAAGTCCTGATGGCTCTTTGTCATAGAGGACGAAGCAACCTCACCCCCCTGTGGATGGATTCGAGCGCAACATCCAAAACAAGAAGATTTTGATTTAGTATAAAAAAAATTGGACAATATAAAAAGGAAGTATATAAAAAAAAGAAAGAGAGAGAAGTTAACAAGAAGGAGAAGAGGAAGGAGAAGGGAAAGGAAGAAGAAAAGAAAAGACAAAGGCCTCAGGAGGATACCAAGAAGCAAATTATCTATATAGTTTTGTTTTTTATTTACATCTCTTAACATTTTTTGTATTTCTTTCTGTATGCCTTTGCAGTATCCTTTTTGCTCTGTCACATGTCCACCACATGTGGAAATATGACCCTTCCTTTTCCTTACACTTCCAACACGCTGTACTCATGTTACTTTAACTTTTTTCTAATTTCTTTGGAGTTATGTACCACCTATGTGATACCTTTATCCAGTGTTCTTTTAGGTCAGTTGCATATGTGTATTTTATTTTTTCTTCTTCCATATTCCCTCCTTCTCTTCTTGTCTTATGGTTCTTACTATATTTTCCTTCCACCATTTTATATAATTTGTTTCTTCCTTTGATTCCACTGTCCATTCTAATAATTTTTATATATATTTCAGTTATCATTTTTTCTCTGATTCCATTATTAGTATAGTTCTATCAATTCATATACACATCTGTATAAATATTTTCATAGTTATTTTCTTCCCATCTCCTTTTTAGTTCTTTAATTCTTTTTTTAAAAAAATATTTCTTGTTTACTTTTACTTTCCCTCTTTCTTCTCTATATCTTTACATTTTTAAACACATGTTAAATCTGTAGATACAAACCAATGCTATATTATCGATTATTTCCTTTGTAAACTGTTCGTTTTTTATTAAAATTTCTAATAAAGATTAACAAAGAAAGTTTGCTGTGTATGTGTACTGTAATCCGCCCTGAGTCTACTTGGGGAGAGGGGAAGAGATCAGGCTTAGCGGTTTCATTCGTTAATTTCGTAATTCGTTATTAATTTGTATTTAAATTAGCTTACAATCCAATATTGAGCCATGCAGGAATAGTGTGAGGAGTAAATTAGATTCAAAACAATTTTTTCAATTTATTTTGTAATTATTTCATTATTATTTCGAAATTATTTTGAAATTATTTCGTAATTATTTCGTAATTATTTTCGCATGTCTGGTGCAAGTTTTATAGTTTTTGTTTGTTTTATCACACCAACAGTCAACAACAGAGGGAGAGGGAAGCTTCAGAAGTTCCCCCTGTCCCATTTGGAGGTTTTTTTAGCATATTGCACAATCGCGTCCACCATTAATGAATCGATTCGTAATTATACGAAATTTCGTAAATTTCAAAATTTTTAAAAGGAAAATTTCGGAATTATTTTAAAAAAACGAAACGCGATGGACCCCTAAAAATGAAACGAGTTTAGAAACAAATTTTTCCATTGTTACCCAAGCCTAGAAGAGATATAAATAAAGTAGTTTTTTAAAAGATGGATAACTATTATATTGAAAGACTTCTGGCTCCAAAATACCAGATTTATGCTAGAGAACCAAGAGAGGGTGACATTTTGTCAGACATGGATAAATGAAACCACAGATATACATACTATATATTTCAATATATACTTCAGTGAAATAGCATATTACAATGTGGGAAGGAAGTTGGGAGAGAGGCTGTGCGGGTTTCATGAATTTCCTCATTTTTCTGCCACATTTTGAACAGTTTATCTCTGTTTATCTTACCTCTCATTAGCTTTGCAGACAGAAAGAAGAGAAGATTCATACACACTTCCTTGAGCTCAACAAGGAATAGGTAGATTGAAATATATACTGCTGTTGGTGGTGGTGATGAGGATGATGATGGAGGAGGAGGAAGAGGAGGAATGAAACTTTGGCCATTGCTTTTGCAATTAAGATGAATCAGCAACCAACTGAAAATTTACTATTATCCCTGTCATAATAATAGAAAAAGAGAGAATGCAGCAATACCATCTCAAACCAATATCTGCATGCATCATGAGATGTAAAAATTCATGTCTCTCATACCTCAGTGCTGACAGATGCTTTTTCAAGGGAATTCGAATACTAAAAGAATCACATTTCTTTATAAATAACAGGGAGTGGTATCAGAGGTGGTTTTTTTATTATTTTACCCTTGCACCAGAAGATCACTCACAGCAGGAGATATTATATTATAATGCAGATTTAGAAAAAAAAAATCCTCTCTGTGTCTTTTCCCCTCCTTCTTTGAAAAACCATTCTGCATATTCCACGGAAGAAAAATAGTGCCAGGCGACAATCCTATTAAGCCCCATTTTATATTAACCCAACTTACACAACCTACATCATCCGAAACATAATTGCTAATATATTAGAGTTATTTCCACTGTATCTAATTAGCTTTTCATTGTTTTAACCTAAGCGCAATAACACATCATGTTCTTCAGTTCTGCCTGATTCCAGGTACAATTCGATGTACTTGGTGCACCATAAAAAAGGGAAACTTTCTCATTGGCTTTTTTTAAAAGAGTCAATTATAAAAGATTTCAAGTCTTTTAAAAAATGAAATCTGCTTGAATCAATGCCAGCCAAATATCCAGGATGTGCAGTCGCGCCTGGGGGCTATTATTCTCAATAAAGGAGGGATGGACGTGGCATCTTTCCCCCAGGGGATTGCTTCTTGCCCTCCTATAGGAAACTGGAACTCCCAAAAACCCAAAATGCTGTAAATAGCTCAAAATAAGTTTTATTTATCACAAAGTCATTTCTTCAAAGCAATTAGCTGGAAAACTTTAGAGGGGTGAAGGAAAACATACATTACAGTCTCAATCAGCTCTGGGTCCAAGGGGTTTGAAGCTGAGAAGCCTCACCAAGTTTCCTCTTTCCTCAATGGCTGTGAATGCCGGAGCAAACCACAACCCCAGTTCAGATTACCTATGTTTTGAAGATTCAGGATCTTCCTTTGGTGCCAAAAGAACCGGCTTGAAGGCGCTTGGGTCTCCTCAATAATTGTCCAGGACGATCTGGACATAAAGCATGAGTCCCAGGGGTAAAAAACCTCAGAACCGGTGCTAATAGGTAACTTAAATCAGGGTCCTTAAGAATGAAGTCTTTTACTCACGTCCATGTGGTATGATCTCTGAAGGCAGAATGAAAAGAAAAGGAAGTTCTCCCCTCTTGCAGGAAGAGGTGGAGCCAAACAGTACTGATTGACAGCTACAAGCAACCAATCCATAAAACTATACATAAGCAGGGTAAAAAGGGGCAGGATAAAGCATGATACAACAGTTTAAATCTTGCAACTAACAGTTCTATACATAGGTGGCGCCACTCGTGCCGTCACACAGGATGTGGGGGACAACAGGGAGCAAATGCCTTCCCAAATAAGAACTTGGAATGAAGTTTGTGTTGCTGTTGTTTATCATTCAGTCACTTCAGACTATTTGTGACCTCATGGACCAGCCCACACTAGAGCTCCCTGTTGACCGTGGCCACCCCCAGCTCCTTCAAAGTCAAGCCAGTCACTTCAAGGATAACATCCATTCATCTTGCCCTTGGTCTGCCCCTCTTCCTTTTTCCTTCCATTTTCCCCAGCATAATTGTCTTCTCTAAGCTTTCCTGTATTCTCATTATGTGGCCAAAGTACTTCATCTTTGCCTCTAATGTCCTTCCCTCCATTGAGTAGTTGGGCTTTATTTCCTGGAGTATGGACAGGTTGGATCTTCTCGCGGTCCAAGGCACTCTCAGAACTTTCCTCCAGCACCATAGTTCAAAAGCATCTATCTTCCTTCGCTCAGCCTTCCCTAAGGTCCAGCTCTCACATCCATAGGTTACTACAGGGAATACCATTGCTTTAACTATGAGGATCTTAATTGCAACCTTCCTTATGGCCCAGCTCTCGCCACCATAGGTTACTACTCAACTTTCCTTATCATTCAACTGTCGCATCCATAGGTTACTATGGGGAATACCATTGCTTTAACTATGCGGATCTTTCTTGCCAGTGTGATATCTCTACTCTTAACTATTTTCTCAAAATTGGTCATTGCTCTCCTCCCAAGAAGTAAACATCTTCTGGTTTCCTGACTGCAGTTTGCGTCTGCAGTAATCTTTGTGCCTAGACTTGCAAAGTCTGTCAGTTTTGCCATGTAATCAATTTTCCCCATGTTTTTATGCTAAAGGCCATGAGGAACAGACACGTATAACCCAGGAACATCAACCCATTGCTCCCAGGCACAAGTACACAACCTAACCTGTCTGGACAGGTGACCATGCAGCCATAATAATAATGACCAAGTTCTGTTCCTTGCTTAAACGTATCAGTTCCTGTTTAATAGTGTAGTCCTGACTTTGAAAGTAGTAGTCCTACTTCACAACCTTTATGATCCCATAGCACTTTGTCCTCCAAAGCACTTTACATTTCTTTAAGTCTGCTCGTATGCCCTTCCACAAACACCAGTATCACCTTTCGTTCATGTCCCAGCATTATTTCCAATTTTAATTCTACATTTGGCCTTCCCACTGTTTTTAATTATGTGTTGTTTTATTGATAATGTTGTGTATTTTAATGTCTATGTTTTTTTTATTTTTAATTGCCTGTATTGTTGTTATTATTGCTTGTATTGTTGTGTTTGGGCTCGGCCTCATGTAAGCCGCACCGAGTCCCTTGGGGAGATGGTAGCAGGGTACAAATAAAGTGTTATTATTATTATTATTATTATTATTATTATTATTAAATTTGTGGAGGATGAAGTTTCTCTTGGCAGGACAAAATTTTTGCCCTCTAGTCAACTTTTTCCATCTTTTCAGGATAAAAGCAATGAGGAACAGATATGTATGACCAAGAAACAAAACTCGTATGAACAATGTGCATATTTTCGTCTGTGCATTTAAAGATTTTTTTAAAAAAAAAATCACCGAAATTTTCAGCAGACGTTCCATGGTGATCATCTTGCAGGCTTTGAAATCCTGTAACAAAGCAGCAAGTCTGGATGTTGACAAGTGTGGTGACATCCTACAAGTGGTGGCATTCTGATGCTTCATCAGAGAAGCAAATGTGGCCCACATCTACACTACACAGGTTACTCTGGGGTATTTCTGCCCTAGAGCCAGCATGTATCTTCTGTACCTGGGGTCAGCAGAAAGGCTAGCACATCTCTGTGATGTCTGCATATTGCCACAAAGCTCCTTGCAAATACCTGCCTTTTGCTTGTCACATCTCTCTATATCAGAATGATGTGCCTGTGTGACAGAGGGTAGAGCAACCTCATGGGCAGAAGGAGAAGTGATGGAGACACAGGAATGATCCATCCCCTTTCTCTGTGTTGATCAGTATAAGAAAGGATTATAGTGACAGTGTCAATCTGGATACTGAATTGGGCCAAAATGGAATAGAGCCAGAAAGCCTCAAAGTTTCCTGCAAACTGTGGAGTATCCCACAACTTTGCATAAAGTGAAGCAAAGCCAGGTTACGGGGAGAAAAACCAAGATATTTACTGGAAGTCCCCATATATCACGTAGACAACCAATGATGAATTCAATGTGAGCCTAGTGGGGTTTTTTGTAGTAGTCCTTAGTCTTAACCTTGAAGGTATTTTAGATGATCAGTTTCTTTATTGGTTTGCAAAAAACCCATAGTGCATTATAGATATTTTTCACAGTTGAAATCATGATAGCAGGATGATTTGCACAATATGCATTTACTCCCTAGTTACTGCTATTCACACAACTATTTTACATGTCAAATATTTAAATTGATTTGCTTTTTTAAAATGTTTCACAACATATTTCCTCATTAAAGTGGGTAGTATTTTCATAATTGCCTATGAAAACTTTTCTCTCGCAGAAATCTCTTTTATGCCTAGCATTTTCAAACCTCATGCCCTCCATTTTTTTGAAGGCCATTTGTTTTGGATCTGATATTACATTCGGAAGACAAGAAGCCCTTCACTGTTGAAAATGCTATGGACCGAAAGTAAGCCACCTTGACAAGGATCCATGATCTGTGTCCAAACAGGCAGCCTGTTTGTGTCCAAATAATATTTCAGGAAAATTCCAGTCTCTTCTCCAACCATGACATTTTGGTCCAGGTAGGCAGCCTTGGGGAGGTGTATCAGGTGTGCTTATACTGGCCAGCTTCAGTCTCCAGGTGCCGAGTGTTACACTGAACAGCTGATGATCAGAGGGCAGCTTGGTCATGTCCAAGGAGTTATCCTCACAGTCTGCCCAGTAATCACCCCAGCTGCCCCACTGCCTCAAGCAATCCTACTTTTGCAGACTCTGTTTTGGCTTAGGCATTTAGGAACATTATGCGCCTGATACTGTCTCCCAATAATTCTACCACTTTAGAATACAAGAGGGGAAATTTCAAATTTGAATAAACAGGCAATTGTGTGTGTATGTGTAGTTGTGTGTATGTGTCCTTGCACATAGGAAACTAGCATATTAGGGGAAAGGCTCCGATAGGAATCCAATATGTTGTAGACAGGTCCAAGATAGCTTAGCAAGAGCTGAGATGTGCTTGAAAAAATATCAAAGCTCTCTTGGTTTTCTTTGAGAATCACTAGGAATTCCCTTTCAATAAGAGCTTGGGAAAGCTACCTGTTTGCTTAAACACGACATGCAGAAATAAGATTATAAAAACTCATGCTTTGACTTTGCATTGAAAAGAATCTCCTGAAGGAAAGAGCTCCACAATTAGGGTTCATGCAATTAATCATTTCCACTTATTCGAAACAAAGAACAACTATTCCATCAAGTTATCTCTGTCTGGTAATATGGAGGAGTTCTAACCCCAAAAAGTCACTTTTCCAAACTCAGGTTTGCATCATTTTTATACCTTGTTCCTTC
Source organism: Anolis sagrei (assembly GCF_037176765.1). NCBI lineage: Eukaryota > Metazoa > Chordata > Lepidosauria > Squamata > Anolidae > Anolis > Anolis sagrei. The sequence continues at coordinate 14,515,440 of NC_090021.1, forward strand.
ATCTATTCTTTTTAATTTATTTATTTAAGGCATTTTTACCCCGCCCTTCTCAACCCCCGAGGGGGGACTCAGAGGACCTCCTTAAAAATCAGGATAAACCTAGTTTAAAACATAATGGCAAAACAGGGAGTCCCAGTAAATACTTCCAATGGTAGTAATCCCTAGGCATGATGCCAACCTATTATTATTATTATTTCAAATATTTGTATATCATCCTTCTCAACCCCCCCCCCCCCCGGGGGGGTGTATTCAGGGTGGCTTACAACTGGCAACAATTTTATGTCCACACATACAAGAAACACAGTATAACAATTTTAAACATTAGTTAAAAAATACGTTAAAAATATCCATTTAAAACATTATTACCAACAATATCACCACATCCAATCTACTGAAAAATAATACGAGAAAGGAATTCCTGGTCTATATTCTCCATAAAAATATAGTAGTTGTACCTGCTTATTGACATGCAGAGTAAAAATGTAAACTAGTGGTTCCCAACCTGTGGTCTGTGGACCATCAGTGGTCCACAAGAATGAAAATATGGTCCTTGGCCTCACCATTACTACACCGTTACCTCGAAATCATGCAGCAACGTGAACAACTGGTCTTGCAAAACCCTTTTGTAGTGCCGAGGCAGCAGGGATGTTGGGAGGGGAGAGGCTGACTACCTACAAAAGATTATGGCTACCACATCAGCTCTAAATATGGTTTTTATGTTTTGTATCAGAAACTAGAGTTGATGTGGTCTATCCAATGCAATTTTCTGAATCAGCACCCCAAATAACCAAACCGAATCTAAAGTTGACCAAAAACTGATTCATAACCCTTTTGGTACTAACGTTGGAGAGTGGTCCCTGGTCAAAATGGTCCCTGTTCACGTGGACACTGTTCAAAGTGGTCCCTTTTCAAAGTGGTCCCTGGTCAAGTGGTCCATGGTCAAATAAAGGTTGAGAACCACTGATGTAAAAGGATGACAAAAATGAAAATGTACAGACCCATCCATGCAAAAGTGGATGAAGAAGGGGAGTGATGCTTGACCACCTCCCTTAATATCTAAATGATTTTCAGGGACACATTCACATTACAGAATTATATTGCTAAGATCCCTCTTTTACTACCATGGTTCCATCCTTTGAAAGTTTTTTTGTGAGGTGCTATAACCATCTGGCCATGAACTGAAATGCCCTACCATAAACTGCAGATCCCAAGGTAGAACCATGCACTGCTGTTCTATTCAAACATGGGGATGATAAGACCCTCCAAATGTTAGACTGCAAATCCCAGGATTCCTCACCACCAGCTGTGCTGGCTAGACATGATGGGAGCTGTAATTGAACAACATCTAGAGGACTAGATGTTTAGCCTGAAGAAGAGAAGGCTGAGAGGGGATATGATGGCCATGTATAAATATGAGAGAGGAAGCCACAGGGAGGAGGGAGCAAGCTTGTTTTCTGCTTCCCTGGAGACTAGGACGCAATGGAACAATGGCTTCAAACTACAAGAAAGGAGATTCCATCTGAACATGAGGAAGAACTTCCTGACTGTGAGAGCCGTTCAGCAGTGGAACTCTCTGCCCTGGAGTGTGGTGGAGGCTCCTTCTTTGGAAGCTCTTAGACCCGTCGCAAACTAGGTTCCTGCGGGAGAAAACCTTGCTAGCACATCCCTGACGTCATGAGCCTGCGCCTCTCTCCCCGCCCCTTTCTCCGCCCCTTTCTCTTTGCCAGCGTGGTTTTTCCTTTGCTAGGGCAGCATTGCCCGCATTTTCTCTCAGTTGAATTCTGCCAACTGAGAGAGTATGCTGGCAATGCTGCCCTAGCAAAGGAAAAACCACTCTCGCAAGGAGAAAGAGGCGGAGAAAGGGGCGGGGCGAGAGGCGGAGTCTCATGACGTCAGGGACATGCTAGCAAGGTTTGCTCCCGCAGGAACAGAGTTTGCGACGGCTCTTAAGCAGAGGCTGGATGGCCATCTGTCAGGGGTGATTTGAATGCAATATTCCTGCTTCTTGGCAGGGGGTTGGACTGGATGGCCCATGAGGTCTCTTCCAACTCTTTGATTCTATGATTCTATGACTACATGTATGATTTAGTTATAACCAATTCCTACCAAAGTCCATTGCAATGACTTCCATGTAATATCTTCAAGATCTGGATAATCAGACCAAAATGAGATGCAAAATAGAATTGCTTAATTACCATAACCCACAATGCTTCTTTGAAACTGTGACTAGTTAGCATGAGAAGATGTATATCCTCTTCTCTCGATTCCCATTTGGAGACAAGAGAGAGGGAAAGTTGTGTCTATTCTGTATGGGTATTTTTTAAATTCCTTTTTGGAGCTAGACCAAGATTCCCTTTTTGCCACTGTAACTGTAAACCATGGCTTCAATATTTAATGAAATTCTTATGTCGCTGCACCTGGATACATTGTCAGTCCCAACTCCCCTGTGGGTCATTACTGCAGCCATCTGAAAGGGGACAAACTGTTCATCTGTGGGAGGAATGCCTGCCTTGAAGACCTGAACGCTGAAAAAAATAAATAGTGGGAAAGCAAAGTGATGCATGAGTTGATCTTGGGAAACCATTCAGTTAGGGGGACATGTTTCTTTTGCACCCATCAGAGGTTGACCATAAGTCTGGAAGTTAGAAAAGAGACATGGGGTCCTATTTGGCTACTCAAGTCACTGTTTTCAGAAATCAACCAAGAGATTTATACTCTCCTTGTTAATGATCCAAGGCAGTGATCGCTCAAACAACCCGACAAGCAGATGTCCTAAGTTAATATACACTTCCTTGGGATTTTCACTGAGCAAATGTGTCTTTTCAGAGGCATTTGCCTTTATTTTTTGGCTTTGCAAGGGACCTGCCAAGTCTTGGCACCGGATTCCTGGTGTATATGATAATACCACATCCTCTTATCACACACACATACACACACACTTCCTCCCCGACTAATGGAATTTAATTACCTTAGTGGTATTAATCATCTGTACAGTGGAGCAAAGTGTATTTTATTACCACTTTTAAGGGTTATCGGCACAGTTATTTCAAATGAACTGTCAAACTGCGATACGTGTCAAGCATTCCAGGTTGAAAGTCTGCAGCGAGGATGGAAATATATCTATATCTTCCTTGGGGAAAGAAGGAGAGGATGAAGAATAAGGAAGGCTGTGTTTCAGGGCTAAGCAAAATGGCCTCCTAACATTCCCAGTAGATTCTTGTGGGTTTTTTCGGGCTATAGAGCCATGTTCTAGAGGCATTTCTCCTGACGTTTCGCCTGCATCTATGGCAAGCATCCTCAGAAGTAGTGAAGTCTGTTGGAATTAGGACAATGGGTTTATATATCTGTGGAATGGCTGGGGTGGGGCAAAGAGCTCTTCTCTGCTGGAGCTAGGTGTGAATGTTTCAACTGATCACCTTCATTAGCATTTGAAGGCCTGGCTGAGCCTGGGAAAATCTTTTGTTGAGATGTGTTAAAATGTGCCTGGTTGTTTCCTCTCTGTTGTTGTGCTGTTGTAATTTCCCAGTAGAATCTGTCAGTGGGTTGGAATGACAAAGAGGGCTTTCATAAAACTCATCCGGGACACGTAGAATTTCCCAACTGTTGGAAGTGGAAGAAAAAGGGAAAATTTCACAGGAAAAATTTCAACTGAGGTAATATTGGATTAAATTATAATTAAATAAAAATCAGGCCCCAGCAAAACTGCCATATTATGCAATTTCAAACGCCATTATATGGCAGTGTAGACAGGGCTTCAGTTGACCTTCTCTTTGCACTTTTTATGTAATAGCAAATAAATGATTTTTTATTATTTAAACAGGACTCTAATGGTGGTGATAGTGTAAAATAAGAATATTGTAGTTTAACAAACTTTCTCTGTCCAAGAATGATGGTGCCAAACTAAAACTCCCAGGATTCCATACCATTGAGGCATGACAGTAAAGTGGTGTCAAACTGCATCTAGATGTACCCTATGAATCTACAACTTTATGATGTCATGGAACAATTAGAAATCGAGTTTCAGCATCCTGGAATATGAGCCGCTAAAGTTTCCCCATTGGTACCAATGAACAGAATGTTACCAGAACGAAAAGGCACCCCCCCCCCCCTCCTGATTTTGGGGATTTCCCAGAAAACGGAATTGAAAACTGAACTATAACCAGTATAAGTTTTGCATGTTGTGCACACCCCAACTAGACGTCTCACTCTCTGGAATGCTAGAAAAAAAATGAGACTAAAGGAAAAATTCATTTGGAGGGAGCAAAACTGTTATTTGGGAGCAGGAAATGCCTCCATTCTACTCCTCCGGTAGCTACATTTTTGCCTTCAGACTTTAACTGCTTGAAGCAGAAGGTTGTACTGGATGGCCCACAAGGTCTCTTCCAACTCTATGATGCTATGAAAGGGTGGAAAAAGAATATAGGTAATTTTAAAAGTACTGTATCTGGAAAAGTGGTATTACAGGGGATTAATCAGAATAGAGCTTGCCAAACCAGTTCAGTTGGGGATGGCTATGAAAGGATGCTTGCGTCTTACACTAACTCCAGATTTTTAGGCATGTGGTCACACCTTCCAGATGGTATCACATTGTTTTCTAGTGTGGGAAGGGGAAACTATGTGGAAGTTAGTGTGTGGAACTGCTTGTTGGGAGGTAAGCATTCCCGGCAGGAGGTGGTTCTTTCCCAGGATGATTTTTTAAAATAAATAAATAATAAAATATGCTGGGTTGTTGTAGGTTTTTCCGGACTATATGGCCATGTTCTGGAGGCAATTTTTCTTCTGACGTTTCGCCTGCATCTATGGCAAGCATCCTCAGAGGTAGTGAAGTCTGTTGGAAGTAGGAAAAATGGGTTTATATATCTGTGGAATGACCAGGGTGAGACAAAGGACTTTTTTCTGCTGGGGCTAGCTGTGAATGTTTCAGCTGATCACCTTGATTAGCATTCAATGGCTTGGAAGGGCCTGGGGAAAATCTCTTGTTGTTGTGAGAGTGGTCTAGCACTTCTGTGTTCTCAAATAATGAACTGAACCACCTCAACTGGGCTCTACAGGCCAATGGAGACTCCACCTCAGACATCAGAAGAGCTGCAAAACCGAGAACAAGCCACGAGAGTAAAGATGACGATCCACCCAGAGGAAAAGTGTTCTTGCCATACATCAAGGGAACCACTGACCGCATAGGGAAACTGATGAGGAAACACAACATGCAAACCACTTACAGACCCATCAAGAAAACCCAACAAATGCTACGTTCAGCAAAGGACAAGAGGGATCCTCTCACCTCTGCAGGAGTCTACCGTGTACCATGCAGCTGTGGACAAGGCTACATAGGGACCACCAAACGCAGCGCCCAGACACACATCAAGGAACATGAAAGGCACTGCAAACTACTCCAACCAGAGAAATCAGCCATAGCAGAGCACCTGATGAACCAACCTGGACACAGCATATTATTTGAGAACACAGAAGTGCTGGACCACTCTCACAACCACCATGTCAGACTACACAGAGAAGCCATTGAGATCCACAAGCATGTGGACAATTTTAACAGAAAGGAGGAAACCATGAAAATGAACAAAATCTGGCTACCAGTATTAAAAAACTCAAAAATTACAACAGCAAAACAACAGAGAGTAAACAATCAGGCACATCTAATCACCTCTCAACAAAAGATTGCTCCAGGCACTGCCAGGCCATCAAATGCTAATCAAGGTGGTCAGTTGAAACATTCACACCTAGCTCCAGCAGACAATAGTCCTTTGTCCCACCCTGGTCATTCCACAGATATATAAACCCATTTTCCTACTTCCAACAGACCTCACTACCTCTGAGGATGCTTGCCATAGATGCAGGCGAAACTTCAGGAGAAAATGCCTCTAGAATATGGCCATATAGCCCGGAAAAACCTACAACAACCCAGTGATTCCGGCCATGAAAGCCTTTGACAATACAATAAAATATGCATTTATATGGATGCTCACATATCAGTATATTGGTATTTCTGCACTTCCGCTTACAAGAAAAATACATTTATGGCTGAAAATAACACAACGAATTGGAAAGGTGGACCACTCTTAACAGCAAACTGACTTTGCCTGGTGGGCACGTGTGGTCAGTGTTATGGTAAGCTCACTATAAAATCACAGAGTTGGAAGAGACCCTAAGGGCCATCCAGCCCAATCCCTTGCCATGCGGGAATACATAATCAAAGCATTTCTGACAGATGTCTATCCGGTCAGTTTGTAAAAGCCTCCAGAAATTGTTTTCAAAGCCTCCATAGAAGGAGGCACCACCACTTCCAAAACAACATATTCCACTGCTGAACGGCTCTTACCATCAGAAGATTTCTTCTAATGTTTTAGGTGGAATTTCTTTTCCTGTAGTTTGAATCCATTGTACCGTGTCTTAGACTGGACCTACACTGCCATATAATGGAAGCCCCCAGAAAGTGGAGACTGAGGCACTTTCCATCCCTATGTAGCCCCTAGATGAGGAGTTATGGAGGAACTGTAAATACATAACTGTCACAAGTGCATAGCTTCATAACTATGGATTTAATCCAAGTTTTGTTGTGTGGCATTTGGTATCTCCTGCATGAATTCCTTCAAAAATAAAACTTCCTGAACAGCTAATTAGCAGAACTTCAAAACTGTGCTGTTTCAATTATTTTTTAAAAAAGAAATTACCACTCCTTCTTCATGTCCTAAGAGTAATGACAAAAATTGGAGCATTGTGTGGGGCATGTAAAGACACACACACACACACACAAATGCCACTAAATAAAAAGAAGATGGAGAAATAAAACAATTCTCATCCAACTTCAAATTTGCTGCTTTAACCCGTTTCTATGCACAGGGAGCCAGCTAGAGTTAATTCCTAAACATCTTTATAATCCTTACATTTCCAAACACTTTAGAAATGGACTCAAATGGGGAAACCACAGAATAATCCCCCTCCAAACACCCCACCTTGTCATGCCCAGCACTTTTAATTTTAATTTTAATTATTACACTTGGCCCGGCCATTGTTTTTAATTGCATCATTGGGTGTTGTTTAATGTTATTGCTTTGTTTTTTGAGTTATTGTTGTTGTTGCTGCTGTTTTAATTGTTGTATTTGGGCTCGGCCTCTTGTAAGCCGCACCGAGTCCTTCAGGAGATGGTAGCGGGTTACAAATAAAGGATTATTATTATTATTATTATTATTATTATTATCTTGCGTCTGGGGGGAGTCGCGAGGGGATGTCAGAAGCATTGCCAAACACCATCTGAAAATAAAGTATTTTCTGTTGATCATGGGGGTTCTGTGGAAAGCTAGGCCCAATTCTATCATTGGTGGGGTTCAGAATGCTCTTTGATTGTCAGTGAACTATACATCACAGCAACTACAACTTCCAAATCTCAAGCTCTATTTTTCCCAAACTCCACCAGTGTTCACATTTGGGCATATTGAGTATTCGTGACAAATTTGGTCTAGATCCATCATTGTCTGAGTTCACAGAGCTCTCTGGATGTAGGTGAACTACAACTCCAAAACTCAAGTTCAGTGCCCACCAAACCCTTCCAATAATTTCTGTTGGTCATGGGAGTTCTGTGTGCCAAGTTTGGTTCAATTCCATCATTGGTTATGTTCAAAATGATCTTTGATAGTAGGTGAACTATAAATCCCAGCAACTACAACTCCCAAATTACAAAATCAATCCCCCTCCCCACCAGTATTCAAATTTGGGTGTATCAGGTATTTGTGCCAAATTTGGTACAGTGAATGAAAATACATCCTGCATATCAGATATTTACATTACGAATCATGACAGAAGCAAAATTACAGTTGTGAAGTAGCAACAAAAATAATGTTATGGTTGGGGTCACCACAACATGAGGAACTGTATTAAGGGGTCGTGACATTAGGAAGGTTGAGAAACTCTTGGAAAAGTCCTGTGGGATGAAGTCCTTAGGTACAGGATTCTGGAGTATACTGTATTAACAGAGCTTGCCACGGTTTCACCAATTGTTGCCATAGTTAGGTCAGGCGCATATGTGTGTGTTTAAAAGTTTATGGGATATTTTTCTTTCTACCCCCACTACCATTGCACGAGATCTCCCTACATTCACTTGCATTTGGAGAATCCATGCTTGAAGAAAAAAAGGGGGGAAGGGGAGTTCAGTTTCATTCCACTATTGATCTGTCAGACAAGAACCTAATCAATCTTCTTTATAAGCTATTAAAGCAGAGCAAGAGAAATGAACTCACCTGATACATTCAACATTGATTGCTTCTTTCTAAGAACCGAATGTCAGTCTTATCTGCGACTACAGCTGCGATTCCATTTTTCAGAAACAAGTTTTTCCTCTTGTTAGTTTCCCCAGAAATAAAGAGCCCGCTTCATATATTTAAAAAAGAGCCCTCAGCACAGTCTAAAATAAAGAATATTATCAAGATTACATAGCATGAGCATTTTATTAACTGAGACGGCTTTGCACTACAAGACATGCGGCTAACAAGATGTTTCCTCCAAGAAAGCTCTTCTACTCTCTGTGAGCCCCTAGAAGTGATTAGTCCCCTGAATACTAAGAGTGGAATGATTCAAATGCTGTGGATCTGGTTCAGAGTTTGCAGATCCACAGCATTTGGATCTGCAAACCTGTTGTTTAATCAAATAAACAACAGGTTTCCACCAATGTTTTAAAGGGGGAGGGATAGTGATACTAGAGATCTTGGCCTTGAATGGGAATGTTGGTTTCAAGTTTCCAGTTAAATTATTATTCATCCTAAACACTGAATGTGTGTGTGTGTGTGTGTGCTGGTACGGCTGTACCAGGAGTTCCAACTTCATTTCTTCCTATTGAGTGTTTGCATGCATTCCAAGGTTCCATGCATTTTGCAAAAGGTGACTTCCCTTGGTTTGCAGTCATAGGGCTAGCCACCTGTCTATCATTGTTAAGTTTTGGTTCCGCCCCTTTTTCCAGGGCTCTGGGAGAGAAAGGGAACCATTTTTAGTTCAGTCTTATAGTGGAAAGCTTAGCTACAGGACTTGGATCAGCTCCGTCAGTAGACAAGCTTCGTTTCTCACAGCATCCGGGGGAAACAGCTCCACACCTTTCGTGGAAAAGATCCAAAAGAACTCCAGCTGGAGAATCTACAAAGCCTTGGCTGGTAGGTCTACTCGGGTAACCAGAAGCAATTGGGAGTAGAGCCCAAACCAGCAAGCATAGAAAGTAGATTGCCTGGGAGGGGTTGAAAAGTGTTTTCCTTGTTAAAGAAAAGAAACAGTTCACGAAGCCAGTTATCTGTTCATTTGGACAAGTTAAGAAGCATTTGTTTGACTTGTTGAAGATCTGAGAAGTGTTTGTTTAAATTGTTGAAGATCTAAGCAATAATAAAGGACTTTGTTAAACTTTTCAAGCATCTAAAGACCTTTGTATAGGAAAATCCTTAGGGTTTTCAGCCAAGGCAACCCGGCTTCCCGCTGGGCACAAAGAGCACGTCCTGTTCAAAAGACAATTGCTATAGGCCCACCGCATGACAGCACAGTGTGTGTGTATGTATGGACAAATGTCAGCATGCTGGAATAAGCAAAGACCACCAGCATTGAAGCGATGCTCCTACGCCATCAACTCCGCTGGACTAGCCACATTGTCCAAATGCACAATCACCATATCCCAAAGCAGTTACTATACTCAAAACTCAAGAATGGGAAACATAATGTCAGCAGTTGGGGGTCACCTCAACATGAGGAACTGTATTAAGGGGTTGCAGCATTAGAAAGGTTGAAAACAACTGCCCTAGACTGTGGAATGACCTGCCAGAAGAGTTTCAGCAACTAAGCAAGCATTAAAAAACCTATCCCTTCCAGCAGGCCTATCTAGTCAATTGTAAACTATGAATTTTAAGTTTATCTATGGATGACTTTAATGTGCATTGCTTTGCATTTTTAATTTATGTGTTTTAAATGGTTTTGTGTGATTTTAATTATGCATTGTATGGGAATCCAAAATGTATCCCACCTTGGCCACATAATGAGAAGACAGAAAAGCTTGGAGAAGACAATGAGGCAGGGAAAAATTGAAGGAAAAAGGAAGACCAAGGACAAGATGTGTGGATGGTATACTTGAAGTGACTTGCTTGACTTTGAAGGAACTGGGGGTGGCCATAGCCAACAGAGAGCTCTGGCGTGGGCTGGTCCATGAGGTCATGAAGCAACTGAACAAATAAACAACAACATCCCACCTTGAGCCCTGCGAAGAGGCAGGTGACAAACAAAATTATATTAGAAAGGAAGAGACCATGAAAATGAACAAAATCTGGCTACCAGTATTAAAAAACTCTAAAATTACAACAGCAAAACAGCAGAGAGGAAACAACCAGGCACAGATTAACACCTCCCAGCAAGAGATTTTCCCAGGCTCAGCCAGGCCTTCAAATGCTAATGAAGGTGGTCAGTTGAAACATTCACACCTAGCTCTAGCAGAGAGGAGCTCTTTGCCCCACCCCAGCCATTCCACAGATATATAAACCCATTGTCCTATTTCCAACAGACCTCACTACCTCTGAGGATGCTTGCCATAGATGCAGGCGAAACGTCAGGAGAAATACGTCTAGAACATGGCCCTATAGCCCGAAAAAACCCACAAGAACCTAAAATTATATTACTACTACACTACTAACTACTCTTGATGAACAACAAATAAAGAGAATATTCTGAGTCCTGGATGTTGACCATATATGACCAATGGACAATATTTGCCTTATTCAAACAGGTTGTACTTGCATGAGCTTCTGTTTCTTTATTTTTTTCTTTTTCTAAAAAAGGCTGTCTATACGAAGCTTCAGGGAAGGCAGGGTCCTTGGATTGTATTCCAATGCACAGCTTCTTTTTTAGAAGCTTCACTAATGCAGGATAGGAGAGGATTATATTCAACCATATCATGGAGCCAAATACCGAGATTGCAATGGAGTTCCCGCTGAGCTTGTTTTATTTTCCTTAATACTAAATTGATTCCTGGAATATTAACTGTGCACACTTTTGCAGAAAACCCATCCATTCGCAATATGTGGATATAATTTCCCCCAGGAAGATATGATGGTGCATTCAATCTTATGTTTATTTATTGTACACACACCAAAAGGAAAGAGAGAGTGGGAGGGGGAAAAGAAAGGGCTATACAAAAATGGCAGGAATCTTCGATTGAATGTTTCAGTTAAGTCAAATTAATTTCTAATTAATTTTCATTGGTATTTCCGAGAGGAAACCTTTCATCAGCATCATTTAGGCTTTGAAAATTACAATATTAACTAATAGTAATTAAATAATAATTTATTAATTTCAATAATTTTAATTATCTCCTCTGATTAAATTACCTGTTAATCAGTTCCACTCTGCTTTTGTTATTAATTAGTTAATTTAAAAATGGACTAGAAGAGGAGGAGGAGAAAGGAAAAGCAAGCAAGAATGAAACAAAGAACAAGGAAGGAAGGAAGGAAGGAAGGAAGGAAGGAAGGAAGGAAGGAAGGAAATGTTTGCCGTATCATGTGTATGTTGTCAAAATAAGTCAGCTGGAATTCCTTCAAAATTTTAGTTTGAAGTACAGTCAGCTCTGATTCTGTGAATTTTTGTCCAATATCGATCTGTTAAAAGTACTAGAGTCCTGGCAGAAAAAGTAGGCATCCTTATTAAATGACAATAAACCTGCGATCAAAGTGTTTTTGCTGTTGTTGGTGTTATTGTGTGCCTTCAAGTCATTTCCAACTTGTGGCAATTCTAAGGTGAATCTATCATGTGATTTTCTTTGCAAGATTGCTTCAAAGGGGCATTGCCTTTGTCTTTCTCTGAGGCTAGGGGTGGTTCTACACAGACACTATAATGCAGTTATATGAACTGGCTCAAGGCCGGAGTATCCACAAAACATATACTCCCAATGCATGCTGCAACATGCATCAATCCAGAAACAGCACATCAAAAAACATCAAAAAGTCTGGAACAAGCAAGATAACACAGTGCAACTGATAAAAGTATATCCTATGGAGGGATTGAAACCCAGATCAGAAAATGTGGAGCACGTGTCAGGACACCCCTCGCACTGATGCCCTTTAAAAATGCAGAGACACAGCTGGCCGGAAGGAAAACAAGTACTTCCCAGGAAAGGAAACCACATCATTGCTTTCTGGCCCTTTGTCCAGCATTGATCCTGAATGGACATAGATATGCACATCAGCACATCTCAGCAGACTGGTTAAGAAAAAAACTCTAGGCTGGGCTGTTCACAGCTGGTTAATCACAACCAGCAATAGATCACTGCCGACCAGAAGGTGACAAGTTCGAACCCCGAGTCGGAATGAGCACCCGACTGTTAAGCATAGCTTGTTGTTCACCTAAGCAGTTTGAAAACAGCTGAGCTGTGAGTAGAGAAATTAGGGGCCACTTAAAGCGGGGAGGCATTTTACAGCACAATAAAAATGCCAGTGATCAAAGAGCAAGGAGGAAATATGATCAAAATGACTTGGCATCATAGTTGATGAAGCGACAGCACTCCCTGTGGCTGAAATGAAGCATAACCTCCAGACGCTGAAGTTGAAACGCCAAAATACCTCTATCTGTGTGTCTGTCTTGTATGTCTAAAACGGCATTGAATGTTCGCCCTGAGTCCCCTTTGGGATTAGAAGTGTGGAATATCAAATACTGGAATATAAATACTGTAAATGAATGAATGAATAAATAATATTTTTTGCTAGCTATCTAGCTGTGGACAATGTGGTTCTTACTTTTGGTCCTGATCCACATTTTGGACACCGCAACCACTGTCCCAGCCTTGAACTGGTTCCTGGGATGTTTTTGTCAGCAGCACTGATCAGCAAAACTGATTTTTATTAATTCAGTTAAAAAGTGGATGATAGTGTCTGTGTAGAACTGCCCTAAAAGAGTGTGACTTGCTCAAAGTCACCCAATGAATTTCCATCACTACATGGGGATTTGGACCCTGGTTTCCAGAGGCATAGCCAATGCTGAAAGCACTACACCAGACATGTTCCCTCAGCATTTAGTATGTGGGCTAATTAGGAAAATTCTTATTGTAATTGTGAAATATTTGAGCTGTAAGTTTTCAAAATTTAAAAAAAGTGGAATGGAAGAATCAATCGGCAATTCATTTTTTAAAAAAAAAACATCAAGCGGATAAAATAAATGGGTTTCCCCATTTGCAGCATAGTTTTAAAATTTTTGCAATGTGTGTTTGCCTTTAAGAACATTATCTATGTCTTTGTTAAGTGATTTGTAATTGTTTTTAAATTGTTGATCTCTCTTTAATGGTATATTTGCAGCTGTGCGGCTGTTTAAATTCTCATTGCTGAAGCAATTTTTGGATTAACGTAAATTGTTCATCCATCTTTTGATGCTCTTAAAAACAGTGAAGAGGAGCAGAAGGAGGGAAAAATGGGAGCAAAAGAGAGAAAAGGCGCTAATATGCAATTATTAAAAGATGCATTGTGATAACACCTTTAAATATTTATATAGTCACTGATTATATATTAAACAATTCTCATATGAACTCAATGAAAACCCATTTATATTATTATTAGATTTCAGGCGCACCTGCACATTTTCTGTGAGGCGGGGCACATTTTCTTAGTTTTTGTAAAACTAGACAGCAACATTTGGAAACCATTGTGCTTTGTGTGCCCAGATCCTGAAGCTCATTCACACACAAAGAGTTCACAGGATCAGGTGTGGCCCATTTCTTGTCAACGCAGAGATTAGGAAAGAGGGTGGGGAATACATTTGATTCATCTTCATTTACAGATATACTTATGTATAAGTCGACCTTGTGGATAAATTGGGTGCAAGTTTGCCAAAATTATGGATTTTTATATGCCCTGTTCAAGTATCATTCCATGGAGAGGAGAAAACACCAGTATCATCTGAGGCTGGCTCTGCACTGCTATATAATCCAGTTGAAAGCAGATAATCTGGATTTTATATGGTAGTGTAGATCCAACCTCAGTGGCCAGCCAATCTTGGCCATTGTCACTACCATTTTTCTCCTTCAAATATGCCAGAAGTAGGGCCACAGTGGAGAGTGGAGAGAGGATCGATGCTTCTTCTAGGCTCTCCTAGGAAGGACTAAGCTCTTTCCTTTTGCCACTTCTTTTTCCTTTTACCAAGGGAATATGAACACATAAAATAGTAGGAAGTCTAGATTTTAACCATTTTTAAAGTTCCACTCACTGCAATGCAAGAAATTTGAGGACTGGAGGGAAATTTTATTAGGTGGTAGAATTTGCATTATAATTTGCCTGATACCTCCATGGTTGTCCCCCTGCTGTGAAACTTTTAGTAAATTTTGCTAACTTGTGTGTCAATAGCAAAACACGAAATGTAAGAGGTAAATTTCAAAGAACATATCATACATCATGTTCACATATACCTACCCTGATTTGGCAGGGACAGTCCCAATTCATTGAAAATATGAGAGGCTTAGATTAATCATGGTCATTCCACAGATATATAAACCCTTTTTCCTAGTTCTAACAGACCTCACTACCTCTGAGGATGCTTGCCATAGATGCAGGTGAAACGTCAGGAGAGAATGTCTCTAGACCATTGCCATATAGCCCGAAAAAACCTACAACAACCCAGTGATTCCGGCCATGAAAGCCTTCGACAATACATTAATCATGTTGGCTTCTAAGGACAGTTCAGGCTTGATTTGCAGCTCATGATTCATGCTACAATCTGCTCCTACTCTTGCTTTTGCAGAGACAACAGAGCTTGGCCATCTTCTGTTTCCAATTATATAACCTATTGATTACTACTATTTTGCTATCATGATAAGTATGATGGCGATGGTGATGAAGATGATTTAATTAATAGTCAATCCAAACATTTTCCATCCCAAAGCAATGTGGCAAATGGTATTTCTACCCACCTAAAGAAAGACAGCTGATACCCAAAGCCAGTCTGCCAGATGATTTTGACATTTGAGACAGAAATTCATGCAAATGTGTCACTTCTGGTTCATGAGTGAGGCAGCTGCCTCAACCTTCCTAATGGTGGAGCTGGCCCTGAAACCAGATAAACAGAACTACATTTTTCTGAAGTATATTGTGTGCATGATAACAGACTATCCATTCAAAATAAAATTTCCTACTTATGTTTCAAGACAAATTTTTACTGAAGGTCGTTTTTGCATGGAAATGGTATCTGCTGAAATCAATGAGACTTACTTCCAAGTAATGTATTGGGAACCGGGGTTGTTAGTAAGTTTTCTGTCTCTCCAAAGAAAACATAATTTATTTGTGTTCCACCTACTTGGTTTCAAAATTTAAAAAAACAGTCCAAAGCTGCATCCTTTGTTTACACACAAATACATTATTGATTTAGAGTAGCTCATTCATTTGCTTGAAAAAGTCTGAATCTAAAATTGATCCTCCATCTTAAGCCATGTGTCCTGTGAACCTGATAGAGCGTCATGGAATGTCAAAAGGCATGGCTTGCAT
Source organism: Anolis sagrei (assembly GCF_037176765.1). Classification (NCBI taxonomy): domain Eukaryota; kingdom Metazoa; phylum Chordata; class Lepidosauria; order Squamata; family Anolidae; genus Anolis; species Anolis sagrei. The sequence continues at coordinate 14,530,928 of NC_090021.1, forward strand.
TAACTGAAAGGAGCAGGGAAGAAAAATGGTGGGGCACCAAAATGTTACAGCAAAAATTACATGGTTTTACAAATATGGTGGAAGACTTAAGAAATAAGATGCAATTAATATTCTTTCATTCTGTGGAGCAAAAACAATGCACAGGATTTGCCTTCTAAATGATATTCGGAAGGGATCTTTGACTGACTTTTTTGGAAGACTTTGGCAATTGATTTTAATCAGTGGTTCACAACTATTTTTGACCAGGGACCACTTGACCAGGGGCCACTTTGACCAGGGACTACTTTGACCAGGGATGACTCTCCATCATTAGTACCAAAAGAGTTACAAATCAGTTTTTGGTGAACTTTAGATTCGGTTTAGAGTGCTAATTCAGAAAAATGCATTGGATTGACCACATGAGCTCTAGTTTCTGATTTAGAACATATGCCATAGTCAGAGACAGGGAAGGAGTGGCAGGCAGTGTAAAAGGTACGAAAAGAAAAGAAAAGAAAAGAAAGAGGAAGGAGGCTCGTGGACCAGATTTTTATCCTTGCGGCCCACTGGTGGTCTGCAGCCCACAAATTAATAACCACTGTTTTAAATAAACCATTGTAAATGGAAGAAAGGAAGGAAGGAAGGAAGGAAGGAAGGAAGGAAGGAAGGAAGGAAGGAAGATAGTAGGCTTGTTTGATCCAAAACTCGTTTCGGATGTAGGGGGGACTGGTGGTTCGATTCTAAATTCAATTCTGATTTTCACAGAAAAAAATGTTCAAAACTTTTTGAAACTTCTGAGACTTCCAAATCCTTTCTTAATTGTTTGAAAGTGTTATTTCCTGTTTCATTGGGTGGTCTTTACTTTGAAAGTAGTTGTTTTACTCCAGAAAGAGCGGGGGGGGGGGTGGGAAGCAAAGGGAGGAAAGTCATCCTTCGGTTTTGAAACGCTTCCCAGATTCACAGGGAGAGGATAGGGGGAAAGTCAGCCACTTGGTTTTAAAATGCTTCCCAGGCTTGAGACGAGGTCAGGAATAATTTCTGACTCACTTACTGCTTTGTAACAGAATCATAGAATCATAGAATCAAAGAGTTGGAAGAGACCTCATGGGACATCCAGTCCAACCCCCTGCCAAGAAGCAGGAATATTGCATTCAAATCACCCCTGACAGATGACCATCCAGCCTCTGCTTAAAAGCTTCCAAAGAAGGAGCCTCCACCACACTCCGGGGCAGAGAGTTCCACTGCTGAACAGCTCTCACTGTCAGGAAGTTCTTCCTCATGTTCAGATGGAATCTCCTCTCTTGTAGTTTGAAGCCATTGTTCCGCGTCCGAGTCTCCAAGGAAGCAGAAAACAAGCTTGCTCCCTCCTCCCTGTGGCTTCCTCTCACATATTTATACATGGCAATCATATCTCCTCTCAGCCTTCTCTTCTTCAGGCTAAACATGCCCAGCTCCTCATAGGGCTTGTTCTCCAGACCCTTGATCATTTTAGTCGCCCTCCTGGCAGAAAAAGCTTCAGAAGGTCAAAGGGACTTTCAGTTTCCTTAAAAACTTCGAAATTGCTTAAAAAGCAATTCTTTCCGAATTTATTCCGAATTATGAAGATTCCAACCAAACCTAACCTTACCTAGTAAACAGACAGATGTTAGATAGGTGCATGAATATGTCTGTTGGTTTAAAAAGTAGAAAAAACTTATGGGTCCAATTGGATCTCAGGGCCTGATCTTGAATCTCCAGTTTTCATGGGTGGTCTCCAGGCAAGAGATGAGGGTACAAATTCTCCAGCTTTGGTGGACTCAGTTCTAGTTAGAGAAAGGGCTCTGCTCTAATCTCTAGTATAGCAATTAGATCAACAGCTTGCTGCTATTGCAAGATTTGCTTTGTTGCTGCAACAAACAAACACTTTCCAGCCTTTTCATTACTTCTTGCCATTATAATAACTCTCCACTCTGCTCTCCATCCACTTTCTGGTGAAAACCAAGTAGATTATCAGCCTCATCACACCAGATCATGGATCCACTTAAAATCCGGTTTCTGTATTTTGCAGAATTCTGGGGTTTGTAGTTTAGTGTCCCAGCATCTGCCTGGCTGAGCAGTTTAAAGACCCCTCCCTAAACTACAAACCCCCAAATTCTGCAGGAGGCAGAAACTGGATTTAAAGTGAATCCATGCTCTAGTGTGATAAGGTCCTAAGGACCGTATCACACTCAAAACAGAAAGCCGCTTTCCCACAGGTAACCCATGGCTTTTGTATACTGGATATTAGGCTTTGGGCGGTTTCGTTCGTTAATTTCGTAATTCGTTATTAATTCGTATTTAAATTAGCTTACGATCCAATATTGAGCCATGCAGGAATAGTGTGAGGAGTAAATTAGATCTGAAACAATTTTTTCAATTTATTTCTTAAATATTTTGTTATTATTTTGTAATTATTTCGAAATTATTTCGTAATTATTTTGTAATTATTTTCGCATGTCTGGTGCAAGTTTTATAGTTGTTGTTTGTTTTATCACACCAACAGTCAACAACAGAGGGAGAGGGAAGCTTCAGAAGTTTCCCCTGTCCCATTTGGAGTTTTTTTTTTTAGCATATTGCGCAATCGCGTCCGCCATTAACGAATCGATTTGTAATTTTACGAAATTTTGTATATTTCGAAATTTTTAAAAGGAAAATTTCAGAATTATTTAAAAAAAACGCAAGGGCCCCCTAAAAACAAAACGAACCAAAATTTTCCGTGGTTACCCAAGCCTACTGGATATACATACTGGATACATACAAATCAGATCACACTCACAGTTCTCTCCTGCTTAGATCTATTCAAATAGTATGCCTTGACTGATCTTACAGCAGATGGATGACTCCTCCCAATTCATCCAATGTTCCCCTACATCTCAGCTTCAGGATTGAGTAGCCGTAACTGTTCACTGGCAACAAAGATCTGCATAGTTAAAGCAATGGTATTCCCCATAGTCACCTATGGAGGTGAGAGCTGGACAATAGGGAAAGCTGAGCGAAGGAAGATAGATGCTTTTGAATTGTGGTGCTGGAGGAAAGTTCTGAGAGTGCCTTGGACAGCGAGAAGATCCAACCAGTCCATACGTCAAGAAATAAAGCCTGACTGCTCATCGGAGGGAAGAATAGTAGAGGCCAAGATGAAGTATTTTGGCCACATCATGAGAAGAAAGGAAAGCTTAGAGAAGAGTATGATGCTGGGGAAAATGGAAGGAAAAAGGAAAAGGGGCTGACCAAGAGCAAGATGGATGGATGGTATCCTTGAAGTGACTGGATTGACCTTGAATGAGGTGGTGATGGCCAACAGTGAGCTCTGGCGTGGACTGGTCCATGAAGTCACGAAGAGTCGGAAACAACTGAACAAATGAACAACAACAACAACAACTGTTCCCACTCCTCCCCTGGGAGCACGTCTGTGTCCCTGCCTACCCTTAAAATTCTCATAGTAAAAGCAGGTCATGAGTGAAGCAACCTTAAGAAGCCTCACCCCGAGTCACTGTCTTCTTCTTCTTCTTCTTCTTCTAAAAATAATGGGCAGATATTGCACAACTCCAAATTTGTAAACTTTGTCCCAACAGGAAAACATCTTTCTGTGGCTACAGAGCTATACAATTTTGACATTTAAACAAACAACAAGAAACAATATGGTACACGTGGAAAACATGAATGATTGTACTTGGGAGGTTTTTCACAAAGGGAAATGTACTGCCTGCCAGTTCAATAAAGAAGAATCAATCAGTAGGAAAACACTACCCCAAAATACATCCCAAGGGATACGTCATTGGCACAGCTGATGAGATACATACAGGAGTATGATCACACCTGGAAAGCCACAGGTACAAAAGCTACTGGGTGCATATGTTTTGCATACGAGTCCCTATGGGTTGCAGACAAAACAGGCAGTGCATCATGTGATCATACCCATAGGGACTAGGCCTGGGTAACAACGGAAAAATTTGTTTCTAAAATCGATTTGTATTTGGGGTTTTTTTTGTTTTGATATTTAAAATAATTACAAAATTTTCCTTTTAAAAAGTTCGATATTTACGAAATTTCGTAAATGGTAAAAAATTAACGAATCGATTTCCGAAACAATAACGAATCGATTCGTTAATGGCGGACGCGACCGCGAAATACGCTAAAAAACCTCCAAAACCTTCTGAAGCTTCCCTCTCCCTCTGTTGTTGACTGTTGGTGTGATATTATAATTTTTTTTCACTAATTAAACCATAAAACTGGCCCAGACATGCGGAAATAATAACAAAACGACCTCAAAACAATAACAAAACAAATACAATATCGAAATACGAAGCATTTACAAAACGTTTTTGAAAATTCGTTTTTTTAATAATTGCTCCAGAATGGTTCGTTATCGTTTTGTAATTGAAAAAATTAACGAATTATTAACGAATTACGAATTAACGAAACGAAACCGCCCAGCCCTAATAGGGACCCATATACAAAAGAGTGTCAAAGACAGGTTATTTCCTTTTGTAATAAGGTCTGAAATTATATGTTCTGTATTCCTCTTTCCTAGACAAGTGAGAAGGAATGATTCCCTTACTTTACCTTAATCTGGGAACAAGCCCTTCTGCCAAGATTTCTGTCTAAATTTCCAAAGAACAAATATGTTCTCTGTGTGTACATACTTGCATGACAATCTGTGAGCAATATCAAAGCACTACATGGCATTCAAATTTTCTTTCGGGATCCCAACATTGAGCCAAGGGGACCCCATTTGGGGTTGGGACCCACAGTTTAAGAAGCGGTGTTTTAGGCTATAGTTCAGAAAAGGGAAGTAGTAAAACTGAGTTTTTCCTGCCTAAGAAAACTCTATAAAATTCATTGAGTTGCCATAGGTCGACAGGCAAATTTGGAGCCACATGCAAGCATACTTATTTATTTATTTACAACATTTATATCCCGCCCTTCTCACCCTGAAAGTACTCAGGGTGACTTACGTGAGTGGCATTATTCCATGCCCAAACAACAGCAAGAATTAAACAACAATTTAAAACAACATTGAAACAACATATGTAAACATTAGGTGACTATTGTGCATAGATCCAAAGCCAAATTATCAGATAATTATATTCATCAATCCAGGGTCAATTTCAATTGATAATTGAAATTGATAATTGCACAGATAATTATACTGGGCTTATGCTTGATCCCGAAGCCAAGTTTTCACTTGTTTGCGAAATGACAGGAGGATAGAGGCTGACCGAATCCCATTAGGGAGGGAGTTCCACAGCCGAGGGGCCACCACTGAGATGGCCCTGTCTCTCTTACCCTCCAATTGCACCTGCAAAGGTGGTGGGATTGAGAGCAGGGCCTCCCCAGAGGATCTTAACCTCAGTGAAGATTCATGGAGGGAGATGCGTTTGGACAGGTAAGTTGGGCTAGGGCCATTCAGGGCTTTATAGCCCAAAGCCAGCACTTTGAACTGTGCTCGGTAGCAAACCAGCAGCTAGTGAAGCTGGCACAACAGGGGAGGTTGTGTGCTCCCTGTACGCCACTCCCATTAGCAATCTGGCTGCTGCACACTGGACTTTACATTCCAATACTGGGGAGAAATTGGTACAAATAAAAGCAATAGTAGCAGTAGTAAGGAGCCCCCAATGGTGCAACGAGTTAAACCCTAATGCTGGCAGGACTGCTGACTGAAAGGCGGTTCAAATCCGGGGAGTGGGTTTTTTGTGTGTGTGTGTCAGGAGCGACTTGAGAAATTGCAACTGCAAGACGCCTGGATGATTTGATGTTTTTATCATCCTTGTGGGAGGCTTCTCTCATGTCCCCGCATGAGGAGCTGGAGCTGATAGAGGGAGCTCATCCGCCTCTCTCCGGATTGGAACCTGTGACCTGTTGGTCTTCAGTCCTGCCAGCACAGGGGTTTAACCCACTGCTCCACCGGGGGCTCTGGGGAGTGGGGTGAGCTCCCATCTGTCAGATCCAGCTTCCCATGTGGGGACATGAAAGAAGCCTCCCACAGGTTGGTAAAACATCTGGGCATTCCCGGGCAACGTTCTTGCAGACGGCCAATTCTCTCACACCAGAAGCGACTTGCAGTTTCTCAAGTCGCTCCTGTAATGGAAAAAAAATGTAGTAGTAGTAATAATGTCACCAATGCACATGCATTCATTTAGCTGATAACATATATAAAGAGATATTTCTATGTGTGTCTGTGTACGAGAGAAAGAGAACAGATGAGAGACAATATGGCCAAAGGGTTAATAAATCAAATTATTAAACCATTTACGTGTTGTAAAGTAAGAGTGTGGGAAGAATCTCTCTTTTTTGCACCTTAAACATTTCCTTAGAAGCCCCAAACAAGTTGTTAATAAGAAAGTGAAAAGATAAGCAGAAATGAAGTCAGTGAAAAATTCTATATTTGTATTATGAAGGCATTGTTTTCACTGGTGGCACCTTATTTTTCAAGTACATAAAGAGAATGCAAGCTAGAGCAGGGTGAGACAAAGATCAATGCTGAATGTATTACCTGGCAGTGGTCAGACTCAGTTTAATAAGAAAAGAATTGATCCATTAAGCTAAACCTAATTCTTTGCCGAAAATGGTTGAAATCTATTCCTTATATTGCTAGCTTCATAAAGGGCTATAATATTTGGAAGAAACAACCCAGAGCTGAGTTTAATCAGATTAAATGTATTGCAAAATATACTTAACAAGAATCTATCAAGTTGTTAATGATCGCTATTAATACCAAACAATTTTTGTATAGAATTTTTTTTTTGTTATAAAAGCCGTTGTAAAAATATATCCCTGTGGAATGCAATGGGAGGGGGATCAAGTCTTCATGGTAATTTGTAACAGCTCCAATTGCAGGCCCCAAACCTTCACTTACAAGAGCTAAGTAATTTATTTCATCAATCCAGTTTTTAACACAAAGCGAAATTTGATTCATAAAGAATTTAAGTGCCGGCCATTAATGCTGCCAGCAAAGTTCAGAGGGGCAGACACAACTATTTATGGCTGAGATGATGCAGAGAGGCAGAAAGGATGGGAAATGTTTTCTCCTTTCCAGGATAACTTTCCAAAACATTTTCTATCTGTCATGTTTTCATATGGAGGCTGCTTCACATGGAGATTGATTAATTGTGTTGTTTATTCCTTCAGTTGCTTCCAACTCTTTGTGATCTCATGGACCAGCCCACGCCAGAGCTCCCTGTTGGCCATCGCCACCCCCAGCTCCTTCAAAGTCAAACCAGTCACTTCAAGGATACCATCCATCCATCTTACCCTTGTTCGGCCCCTCTTCATTTTTCCTTCCATTTCCCCCAACAGCACTGTCTTGTCTAAGCTTTCCTTTCTTCTCATTATGTAGCCAAAGTACCTCATCTTTGCCTCTACTATCCTTCCCTCCAATGAGCAGTCGGGCATTATTTCCTGAAGTATGGACTGGTTGGATCTTCTCACAATCCAAGGCACTCTCGGAATTTTCCTCTAGCACCACAGTTCAAAGCATCTATCTTCCTTCAGTCAGCCTTCCTTATGGTCCAGCTCTCGCATCCGTAGGTTACTATGAGGAAAACCATAGCTTTAACTATGTGGACCTTTGTTGCCAGTGTGATGTCTCTACTCTTCACTATTTTATTGAGATTGGTCATTGCCCTCCTCCCAAGAAGGAAACATCTTCTGATTTCCTGGCTGCAGTCTGTGTCTGCAGTAATCTTCGCACCTAGAAATACAAAGTCTGTCACTGTCCAAGTTTTCTCCCTCTTTTTTCCAGCTATCAATCAGTCTGGTTGCCATAATCTTGTTTTCTTTGTTTAACTGCAACCCAGCTTTTGTACTTTCTTATTTCACCTTTGTTAGAAGGCTCTTCAGCTCCTCCTCGCTTTCGGCCATCAAAGTGGTATCATCTGCATATCTAAGGTTGCTAATATTTCTTTCAGCAATTTTAACTCCAGCCTTGGATTCAACTTTTTATTGTTATTGTTATTATTGTTGCTATTATATTGTTATTATTGTTGCTATTATCTCTTATTTATTACAGGCCTGGATTGGATGGCCCTTGTGGTGTCTTCAAACTCTATGATTCTGTGATATATCCCGTCTTTTTCTCCAAAGTGACGAACAGTCTTAATTCTGGATGAGATCCTGAATTAAGATATGATGCACAGCCTTACCATGAAGGAGTTATATCACTAATATAACAAGCAATCATGCTGATGAATTGTGAAGATACACATGGGAGCACCACACAAGATATACAACAAGAACTCCCATACCCAGCAAGAACTCCCATTGAACGATACACAGCATGTCCTGGCACATTACATGTCTCATTGTGTATCAGGATGCCTTAGGCATCAGGACACATTGGGTATTGGGTCATGTTGTGCTTTTGGACCATGACACAATGATCAGACTATTGAATTCTTTTAAACAATGGGTCTTGGGGATTTAGGATGCATCTTGACAGGCAAGAAATGAATATGCTGATCCAGGATGGAATACTCCATATCAGCATCACTGGAGGCTACACGCCATCCCCCTGAGCTAGACTGGGAGGTCGATAGTGACTGTACAGTGCGGACAATGAAGTAACACAAGGGAGGGGAGGATGAAAAGGAGAAATTGCTCCCTCCTTTCTCCCTTCCCTTCTGTGATTGCCTCATTGTTCTAGTTTAACTAGGCAACTAGTTAAACTATCATCATTCCAGGTACCAACAAACAGCATCATTTTCATGTCCAATGTGCACTTCAAACACCAGATCAAGGGAGTGAGATTGATGCCATGGCCAATGATGATGTAGCCAGCTATGACCATTTCCCAAGTAGGATGTAGCACAGCTGATTACATATACCCAAAATTATGGTTTACTCTAGAGCAGGCATTGCCCCTCTAGGTGTTTGGGACTTCAATTCCCTCAATTCCTAACACCTGGAGGATTGAAATTTGCCCAAAACAGCTCTAGCATTTCTGGGAAGTTCTGGAGTATCCCTAATTCCAAGGAAGCTCCTCGGGTGCTGGACGAGTGTCTGGCCGCTGTGGCTGTCTGGATGAGGAGGAAGAACCCGAAGATTAATCCTGACAAGACAGAGATCCTCCTAGTCGATCGTAAGCCAGATCGGGGTATGGGGGGGGGGCAACCTGTGCTGGATGGGGTTGCACTCCCCCTGAAGTCACAGGTCCGCAGTCTGGGTGTCCTCCTAGATTCATCACTTATGTTTGAAGCTTGCCATCTGTCCGATAGATAATTTCCGCTCTGGTGGGAAGCTTCCTCAGAGAGCTGATTCAGCCCTGCTATGGGGTAAAGTGACAGTGAAGATGCACCCTTAAAAACCTTTCTGTTCAGTCTCTGAAAATACAGGCATTTCAGAATATGATCGTCCGTTTATAGTGACGTGAACATAAAACAGGGTGGCATTCAATATTAGTTATAATAACTGATACTATTACTCTTGTGACTCATTATATTTTGTTGTTGCTGGTGTTGTCATTGATGTAGTTATTGTGATTAGTTCAGTTTTAGTCACTGTGCATTTGCTGTTGAACAATGGAACAATAAGCAGTCACACTGATGAGGGTGATTGATACAACCGTAGTTGGGATTTTGTGTGGCACAGCGTAGCGTAATGCAGGTTGAGCCATCCTTATCCAGAATTCTGAAATCCAAAATTGTCTACCTGGGTGGCTGAGACAGTGTATTCTAATACAGATATTTGGTATAAAATTACCTTCAGGATATGTTGCTATCTTACCCATTTTCACTAACCCAATTATACAGGGACAACACAGTGAATATTGTGTTGTACCTGCCTGCCACTTAAGCTTTAAAGATGAGGACCTGTTCAAGAAAGAAAAGAAGTAGGAATACAAATTCAACATGAATGTGGTTAAATATAAATAATTCAAACCCAGAACAAAGTGCTTTAAGCACAGGCCCTGGGCAAATGTTTCTGTCCATTTCAGTTCCTCCCAGAATCAGCTTGCTTTAATCTTGGCTCTTTTCCATGCTGAATATGGAAAAGCATACAAATTTTGGCAAAGCCTTAACAAAAATGAACTAAAATGACCTTTTCAGCCATTCCTGGTACTGCAAAGCTGAATTCGAACAGAATTATTTAAAATTTGACCCAAACGTTTCATTGGCAGTACTTTTTCTCTTGTAAATAATTGACTTTTTTATTTTAAAAAAATCCCGTTTTAATATCAAATTAACTCTGGTTTCTATTGGATTCCTTGTCCCACATTGCATATTGAATGCAAAACAAATTTGTGAGCGCCTTGGAAGGAAACCAGGAAAAATACCTGGAAGGAAACAAGGGGAAACACTTCTGCTAATAATAATAAAGCTGAAATGCCATAATTGGAATTGAAGTAGATCTGGGGAGTTCCTGATTCTGAATTATAATGAAAACTGACAAAATTAGCTCATCAGTTAAGAAAGTATGGGGATATACAAAGAGAAGAACAACCACAATGCAGTCATCCTCAGTTAACTAACTAGTTACGTCCCTAAGTATTATTTCTTTTACAGATAAAAACAACATGGAACAGGTTCTTTTTCCAAAAAAGGTAATAATATGCACATTTTTTTCTTTCAGTAGTTTCTACTTTTTTATTATTTTCATTTTGGTTGCCCATCTTAAATATCGATGCTTTAACATGATATATATATCTGATGAGGCAGGCTTACATGTTTCTCTCTCTTCTATTTCAGTGTTTAATGTACCCCTTAAGGCATTCTGGAGGCAGCTACTGTTTAACTTGCCTGTTGTAGGTAAGCACAAACAGTTACTACAAGACCAGTGAGGGCAGAATCCCATTATATCCATCTCAAGAGTTTATTGCATTATTTACTAAACACAGTGCTACAACCTGACATTAAAAATCTATATTTCTCCAGCCTTCCTTTACCTTTCTCCCAATTTCAATTCAACTCAAAGCTTCCAGTTAAACAAAGGAAAAAGAACACAACAAGGAACTGGGAAGATAAAAAAAGGAGGACTTGAGAGGGTGATATAATTGAAATATGCCTGTATGTGGAAGGCAAATCTAGCACAGAAAGTATACAGTGGGCCTTTGGGTTTGATTCCAGGATCCCCATGGATACCAGTATTCATGGATACTCAAATCCCATTACATTTAATGACATAAAATGGTGTCCCTTATAAAAAAAAATGGCAAAATCAATGGATTCTTTTTGGAAAGAGGTTTTTTTTTGTGTGTGTAATATTTTCAAGTTGTGTATAGTTGAATCTGTGGACACAGAAGGCCAACAGTACAAAGTTCCTTGCTAGCATCTTCCTCACTTTTGTGGATATGAGATTCTCTAGATGTCTGATGGTGGATTATATATATATGAGAACTGAACTCTATTGCACAGCTAGAGAAGACACATTGCAGTGTATGTTTGTGTATTTATTTTGTTCATTCACACACACACAAACACACACACACACACACACAAATGCATATATAGAACTATGCATGGTGGATTCTTTACCTGTCAGGAATCACTTAGTTCCTGACGATTTTCCAGTTAAAATAAACAAGAGATTTACTCTTTATCCTAACCGACAGGACAGACATATTTATACATGCAGACTTTCCACTCGGCTGTGTCTCACAAATATTTATCATTATAAAAGGCAAAAGATGACATTCCATAATGCTCCCTCTTAGAGTAGTTAACACTACAGGGAAGATATCTGTCTTTGTCTTCAAACCCTATTACAATAAAAAAGCAGTAAATGAAGTCTAACTCGGACACTCACCAACAACTAGTTTTGACCGGGAACAGATCTCCTATAATTATGAGAGCCAGCTCACTTGCAATTTGCTTACTGGCAAAATAAATGCTTTATTTGTTAATTCATTTATTTACGGCATTTCTACTCCACCTTTCTCTATTCTGGAGGGGACTCAAGGCGGCTTACAAGTAGGCGACCATACGAAGCCATAGGATATGTGCAATTACAAATATATAAACAGAGTTATAAAATACATTCAAACAATTTTAAAACATATAAAAACATACATTAAGGGTTAATCACATGATCCATTAAACATACTCCGGCCATTTCCAGTTAGTCAGTGCACATGAATTCCACATCTTTCTATTTCTCAAGTTCTCCAAACGCTTGGTCACAAAACCAGGTTTTTACTTTCTTACAGAAGATCTGATGTCCCTGGGGAGGAAATTCCACAGCTGGGGGGCCACCACACAGAGAAGGTCCTGTCTCTCATCCCCACCAATTGCACCTGTGAGGAAGAAGAGACTGAGAGCAGGGCCTCCCCAGGTGATCTTAAACTCCGAGATGGTTTATAGGAGGAGATACGTTCAGACAGGTAAACTGGGATATGCCATGTAGGTGCTTTCAAGAACTTTATGGTCTCCAACATTGCCAGGTTAAACTTTTCCACTCAGTCATGGGAATCCTGCAGGGGTCATACATATTTCTCAGGTCACATCTGCACTGTAGAATTATTGCAGTTTGGTGTCACTTTCACTGCCAAGGCTTAATGCTATGGAATCATGAGAGATGCAGCTTGGTGAGGAACCAAAACTCTTGGTCTGAAGAAGCTTGTAAAGCAACATCTCTAAGGATTTCATAGCATTGGGCTATGTGGTTAAAGTGGTGTCAAACATCAGTAATTCTACAGAGTAGATGCATCCTCAGTTCCCTTAGTCTTGTGACTGTATTGTTTGGCCATTGTGCAACAGTCATATAAAGTTCAAGATTTTGTAAGCTGACTATAACCATATTACATGGGTCTACTAGATCTGACTATAACCATGTTACATGGGTCTACTAGTGGATCTACTAGATCCACTATGTATGTTTACCTATGTGATGACTTTTCATTCAACAGTTTATTAAATGGATTTACTCTACTTGGGACTAACTGGTAGGATTTCATATATGTTGCAATTTCTGAGATGAGGCATACTTAGGATAATAGAACCATAGAGTTGGAAGAGACCTCGTGGGCCATCCAGTCCAACCCCCTGCCAAGAATCAGGAGAATCATTCATCAGTACTTTCAGTATGAAATCTGACATGCTTTTGCACAGATTTGATATCCATGACTTTATTCGTGGTCCAGAAACTATTCCCCTGCTCCTCCAGTGCAATTCTAGGGAATATATTCGACCTCAGCTATTCATACTGATGGACCATGGATAGTAATAACAATAATATAAACTATAATCCAGATCAGGTAATTTGCATCCATAAATAGAGTTCCATTGGTAATCAGAAATCATGAGTAAATTCAATATGCATCAGAGTATGGAAGTCATCTATTACTTTCAACCAGAAGCCCATTTAGATGTGCAATGAAATGTGCATTCCTATTTCCATCCGATGGGGATGTGCATTCGGATGCATGCCCCATTGGAACCAGTTGGAAGCCATCCAATTTGGATAGACAGCTTCCGCATTCAGATGCGCATCCGACTAAAACTCTTGGTTCCTTATATACACAGAAGCCTTCTTCACCATGCAGTGTACCATCCCTGAATGGAGCCAGAGATAGGTAGACAGATAGGTAGATAGATATATTTGTGATTGATTGGACACTTTTCAATGTAGTCATTTATTTACATTTCTTTCACACTTGTGAAATCCATAATGCCATTATGCAAGAGTTGCTATATAATAGACAGTAGCAGCTGTTATGGTGTATTGTGTAAATAAGTAATTATGGAATTTACAGACTATCATGTAAATATGTAATTATGGACTTTTAAAAATGTGCATTATTCTCTCCATGTATTATTTACTCAGCTTGCAACAGTTCCTTGGGATGGAGCCCATCCAGCCTGTTTGGGTAAACACATCATGATGAACATTTCTGAGATATGCATTATTTATTCCATAGTTCTGCCCTTAAAAATGCCTCTGATCATGTATTAAGTGGGTGACACGTACACAATTACTCTGTCAAGACCCTAGACTGCCTTCATTACAGGAAAAATGAAATTCTATATAATAACAGTAAATTTATTCTGTAAATGGGGATTTTATTAAGCCACAATAGTACCATTCACAGACAATAAGGAAGTATCACTAAGGGCTGAATAATCCTGAAGTTCATAAAAATGCAAAAATATCTTTAAGGAATTCTCCTCTCCAAAGTTGAGGAACCTAATGAGGATACTTAATGGGACAGAATGACATACTCTCCAACTGTCCTGATTTGGCTCGGACAATTCCAATGAATCCTCTATCATCCCATTTTCTTAGCATAGAATCATAGAATCATAGAGTTGGAAGAGACCTCATGGGCCATCCAGTCCAACCCCCTGCCAAGAAGCAGGAATATTGCATTCAAATCACCCCTGACAGATGGCCATCCAGCCTCTGTTTAAAAGCTTCCAAAGAAGGAGCCTCCACCACACTCCAGGGCAGAGAGTTCCACTGCTGAACGGCTCTCACAGTCAGGAAGTTCTTCCTCATGTTCAGATGGAATCTCCTCTTTTGCAGTTTGAAGCCATTGTTCCGCATCCTAGTCTCCAAGGAAGCAGAAAACAAGCTTGCTCCCTCCTCCCTGTGGCTTCCTCTCACATATTTATACATGGCTATCATATCCCCTCTCAGCCTTCTCTTCTTCAGGCTAAACATGCCCAGCTCCTTAAGCCACTCCTCATAGGGCTTGTTCTCCAGACCTTTTATCATTTTAGTCGCTCTCCTCTGGACACATTCCAGCTTGTCAATATCTCTCTTGAATTGTGGTGCCCAGAATTGGACACAATATTCCAGGTGTGGTCTAACCAAAGCAGAATAGAGGGGTAGCATTACTTCCCTGGACCTAGACACTATGCTCCTATTGATGCAGGCCAAAATCCCATTGGCCTTTTTTGCTGCCACATCACATTGTTGGCTCATGTTTAATTTGTTGTCCACGAGGACTCCAAGATCTTTTTCACACGTACTGCTCTCAATTCAGGCATCCCCCATTCTGTATCTTTGCATTTTGTTTTTCCTGCCAAAGTGGAGTATCTTGCATTTGTTACTGTTGAACTTCACTTTGTTAGTTTTGGCCCATCTCTCTAATCTGTCAAGATCGTTTTGAATCCTGCTCCTGTCCTCTGGAGTATTGGCTATCCCTCCCAATTTGGTGGGACTATGGACTTTATTACATATTAATAATATTTATTACATATTACTTTAAAATGTTGCAGTTTCTCTCATCTTCTCTCAGTCCCCCTTTTGTAATCAGCTTAGATCATTCGGTGTAGTTAACACTTAGTGAGGAGGAAATGAGGGACTATGGACTTTATTACACTAACCTGCTATTCCACTACAACCGCATTGGCACTGTTAACAGATACATACCAGGTTGGACACTTTTTCTATTGCACCTCTCTTCAATAGGACCCCTTAATACAGTTCTTCAAGTTATGGTGACCCCCAACCATAAAATTATTTTCATTGCTACTTGTCATTTTGCTACTGTTATGAATTGTAATGTAAATATCTGATATGCAGGATGTATTGTTATTCACTGGATCAAATTTGGCACAAATACCCGATACGCCCAAATGTGAACACTGGTGGAGTTTGGGAAAAATAGACCTTGACATTTGAGAGGTGTAGTT
This sequence comes from Anolis sagrei, assembly GCF_037176765.1. Taxonomy (NCBI): domain Eukaryota; kingdom Metazoa; phylum Chordata; class Lepidosauria; order Squamata; family Anolidae; genus Anolis; species Anolis sagrei. The sequence continues at coordinate 14,546,491 of NC_090021.1, forward strand.
GCTGGGATTTATAGTTCACCTACAATCAAAGAGCATTCTGAACCCCACCAACAATAGAATTGGGCCAAACTTAATTCACAGAACCACCATGCGTTGAAGGGACTCACTGGCACGAGTTTCCCTCCAGCCTCACACACTCTCCCTCACCCACACATGCGCACCACATTGCCATGTGCCTAGCACATGTCCCCTCCACATTTGGAGTCTCAGATCCAGCTCTCCTCTTGGTTGAGAGGTCAGCTGAGAGGTTGGCCAATCACAGCGGAGGAGTGCTTTCAGCAGGAGGATTCTATAGAATCAGACAGGAAGATCTAGAATTCCTAGAGAGGTATATTCTAATCCCAGCTCTGGTCAACTTCTGGTGCAAGTTGATCACACAGTCATACTGAAAGACCTGGTTATTCTTAAGAGAGAACATTTTAATCAAATACCTCAATGCAGCCCAGAAGCCCCTTTGGAACACAGAGAGAGCAAACTGGACACAGAGTGCATAAGGTATATTATTATACCTTATCATTTATAGTACTTTGGTAACATTGTATAGGATCTGGCCATTCCAGTTATGGAATTCTGGGAGCCATGGTCCAAAAGCAGCACAGCTTTTCATGTTGAAATGCCAGAACTGGCTGGTTCTTGGATTAGATTCCCTTAGTACTGGAACCAGAAAAAGGAATGGTTGCCACTGATTAATTTCTATAAACAGCCAGAGAAAAGCAACCTGCCTCTGGGTCTAGTGCTTTTGAATATATTGAGGTTTTGGCAAGCCCACCAAGATAGTGTCCAACACACAGGCAGAATCGATTCAGAGAAAGCAAAAGTACTCGGGTTCCTGGTAGGATGCAAACTCTCTAAAATAATTCCAACTGTGAAATTTGGAAGGGCATATTTGAGGCTTTCATTAAGGTTACTGGTTGAGACAGCACAGAAACCCCTGCAACCAAATAGCAAGGGAGTCAGACCTACATTCGTGCAACAGGTCTTTACTTGAAAAATTAATATGACAGTTCTTGATCAGTTATCAACTGCTGTAAGACTTTAATTTTTCGCCAGTAGCTCATTTTCTTCAGACAGCAGAAATAAACCCAAGACACTGTCCTCCAAAAGCACTCCTTCCTTTTCCCATGAAAAAGAATCCCAAATTGTACAGAATCCTGCTTTCCCATAGCAGATCTGACACCATCTCTGTCCTTCCCATAGACCAGAGACATGGGTGAACCAGACTCCTCAGGTCTGTCACAATTTGAGAATTATTAGATTGAGTCTTTTATAGAAATATTCAGTTGATGTAGTCCCAAAGTTGCAAATTAATGATAGACGTCTTCCATCCTGGGATATGTTGACTCCAACTAAGTTTCCTGGCCAGATGTTGATTCTTCTTGATTGGTGTTAGCCTTGTGATGAATTCCTTCTTAAGATTGTAAACATTTCTGTTATCATTGTCCCTGTTCTTATCAGAGTTTACTTTTCAGTTCTTATTAGCAACTTTTAATTACAGTCCAGCAAGCAGGTAGTTCGTCATTGCAGGCCTTGGTCTTTTAGAATTGGTGTCTCCAAAATTATAAGCTCCACTCATTCATTCTTTCATTCAACTCCATTCATTCCCATATTTATCATTAAATTCACGTTTATAAAATCTGCACAGCAAATTTTTTGTGACACTTACATCACTTTAAAATGGATAATGAAAATTTTAAAATAGTTTGAAATGTTCTATAACTTATCAAAATACAGAAGTTAGTAAAAGAATAGAGCATGGAAGGGGAGCTGTGAGAGAACTAGAAAAGATCCTGAATAACAAAGTTGGGATAATCCTTGCCATAATATCTATGTATGCTCGTGAAAGCTGGATAGTGAATAAAGCTGAAATGTGGAGCTCGAAGAGATGGATGCCATGGACTGATAAAAATACAAATACATGTGGTATAGTGTGACAGCGCGAGTGGCGCCACCTATGTATAGAACTGTTAGTTGTTAGACTTAAACTGTTGTATCATGTTTAATCCTGCCCCCTTTTTACATTGCTTGTGTACAGTTGTATGGATTGGTTGCTTGTAGCTGTCAATCAGTACTGTTTGGCTCCACCTCTTCCTGCAAGAGGGGAGAACTTCCTTTTCTTTTCATTCTGCCTTCAGAGATCATACCACATGGACGTGAGTAAAAGACTTCATTCTTAAGGACCCTGATTTAAGTTACCTCTTAGCACCAGTTCTGAGGTTTTTTACCCCTGGGACTCATGCTTTATGTCCAGATCATCCTGGACAATTATTGAGGAGACCCAGGTGCCTTCAAGCCGGTTCTTTTGGCTCCAGAGGAAGATCCTGAATCTTCAAGACATAGGCCATCTGAACTGGGGTTGTGGTTTGCTCCGGCATTCACAGCCATTGAGGAAAGAGGAAACTTGGTGAGGCTTCTCAGCTTCAAACCCCTTGGACCCAGGACTAATAGAGACTGTAACGTATGTTTTCATTCACCCCTCTAAAGTTTTCCAGTTCATTACTTTGAAGAAATGACTTTGTGATAAATAAAACTCATTTTGAGCAATCTACATCGTTTTGGGTTTTTGGGAGTTCCAGTTTCCTGTAGGAGGGCAAGAAGCAATCCCCTGGGGGAAAGATGCCACGTCCATCCCTCCTTTATTGAGCCCCCAGGCGCGACGGCACATATAGAGTGAATTAAGCTTGAAATCTTCTTAGATGCCTTAGATGCTATTGTACATTGGTCCCATCACGATAAAGGATGGTTTCTTAGAAAAGATGGCAATGTTTGGTAGAAAGAGAAAGTTTGCAATACAGGTGGATAGCCTGAATCTAGGAAACTATGCCTCTGTGTTTACAAAATCTGAATAGGGGTTTTGATGATGATGCTAGTGTGTGTGTTTGTGTGTTGGGAATCTCTCTTCTGGAGGATCATCTTAAATCTAACTTGGCTTCATGGCAATTAACAACAGCAGAAGCTAATAGAAAAGGAAGGAAACCCGAGACTTTCTTATGCTGTCCAAAAGACTTCTGCTATTTCCTACTTCTTCATTGGTTCATCAACCTTTTAGTCTCTTCTCAGACCTGAGATTTTCCTTTTCCTTCCTTCTCTAGACTTTGCATGAAGAACCTCAGCCTGTGCCCTTAACCCATTTTACTCAACAAGCCCACCTTTAATCTCTCAACCTATGACGCCTCCAGAAAGGATTCTCTCTCTTCCCCACAGCTCTAGATCCTCTCTTTTTGCTGGAAAAAAGTCAAAATTCCTGTTCTGGATCTCAACATCTACTCTTCATATCTCCTTTTGCTTTGTTTGTTTTGGAGTCCTTGGCAGCTTTCACAAGGTCATGTCGGATATTCCTCTGTCACACTATATTGCATATGCGTGAAATCCTCATTTGGTGCAAAGCTCACAAATATATATTCATGTCATAATATTGTAATGTCCAGGAAGGATTGAGCAAGCCCAGGCGAGGGAGATCACTGTATGCGCTCTGCATTATTGTGTCTAAAAAGGCCAATGGGAAATGTTGTCTGTTCAGGACAGGAAAGCGTCGAGGGAGGAGGGCAGATAGAAAGGTATTATGTCAGTTGGTGTTGCTGGAATTGGGGCATCCAGCCAAGAAAGAAAGAAAGAAAAGAAAAGAAAGAAAGAAAGAAAGGACAAAGTAAGAAGTCAAAGGAATCCACTGTCGTTTGACAATCACAGTTAGTTATGTGTGAAGCAGGCATGCCAATCTGAAAACTCTGTCCGCATTTTTCGTGAGAATAATTGCAGAGCCATTTCCGAGGTGGGATTATGGGCAAGAAGCCCCCAGGGGCCATCGCTGCCCATGCAGTAAATCCTCATTCTGTGCAGACTTAATGAGAAAGAGAATTTCTTGTAATTCGTTCTGGGTTTTGTCACTTGTTTCTCACACACTGAGACGAGGATGCATTGCTTGTGTGTAATTAAAAAAAAATACAAGCAAGTTCTAATTTGGTGTTGGGGAGGATGGGAGAGATATGTCCCGAGTCCAACATTATGATCACACCAGAATTAAGACTTTTCAATATGCATTAATAGCTCCCAGCCAAAGTTTTGTACTAGCTCATAGACCATGCAAATTCCTTAGTATATCTGCTGCGTTCTCAGTTATGCCAGAGTAAACCTGACTATTCTGACTCACAGTTTTCCAAAAAGAGACTAAAGTGAGTGTGTTTGATTTTGCTTTGTGTTCTGCTTCCAACAGATTACAGTTTTTGGGATAATAAGCAGCACCTAATTATGATCAGGGGAGTGGATCATTGCCCTGTGACCGCAAAGACCATGGTTTTCAATGGTTTTGCTAATACCAGAGACAACGAAATACACCACATACTCAGAAACAAGGATATGTTGTGATAGTCACTTTGGTAAAACAGTTGAACAGAGCAATCATAAATTGGGAAATATGTCCACTATAAGAAGAAAAGTAGAGGAAAACAAATATGCACCCTATTTGTCAAAGCCAATGCGTAGGTTGAACCTTCCTTCTTCAGAAACCTGAAATACTCCAAAATCTGAAATTAGTGGCTGAGACAGTGACGCCTTCAATTTCTAATGCTGAAATTAACACAATTTATTTATTTATTTATTTACAACATTTATACACTGCCCTTCTCACCCCGAAGGGGACTCAGAGCGGCTTACAAAATATATATACATACATTATATTATTAGCATAGTAAAATATCAGTATTAAATATTACTATATTGTACTATACCATTATATTGTAATATTATTAGTAATATTACATGTAAAATAAAAGATATAATTATAACATCATATTATTATTAGTATTATATTGCATTACATTATAATAGTATAAATATTATATATATATATATATATATATATATAATTAGAAACATATTATGTTTCATGAACAAAAGGATTAAAATATTGTATGAAATGAGATGCAAAATTGCTGGAGGCCATTGTTTGTTGTTAAGTTCCAGTGCTGACCAGAGCACCAGAATGAGCACTAGAACCTATAAAGCTCCAAACGCTTCAGGACCTGCCTATCTTCATGACCACATCTTCCCCTATGAAACCACATGCACTTTAAGATCTTCTGGAAAGGCTCTTCTCTCGCTTCCACCTCCATCTCAGTTTGCTCTAGGCACTGCCAGGCCATCAAATGCTAATCAAGTTGGTCAGTTGAAACATTCACAGCTAGCTCCAACAGACAAGAGTCCTTTGTCCCACCCTGGTCATTCCACAGATATATAAACCCTTTTTTCCTAGTTCCAACAGACCTCACTACCTCTGAGGATGCTTGCCATAGATGCAGGCGGAACGTCAGGAGAGAATGCCTCTAGACCATGGCCATATAGCCCCAAAAAACCTACAACAACCCAGTTTCTTTTCCCTTTCGTTGGCTCCTCTCTCCCCTCTTTCCAGAGAGCCAGCCACCCTTTTCCTTGCCCAACCAACGCGCCCAACCAAGTCCTTGCTCCAAAGGGGAAAGAAGGCTCCAAATCCGCGCATTCCCAAGAACTGATGGAGGCAGGAGCTGTCCCAGCCCCTCCCCCGTTTTCCCTAAAAGCTCTTGGCCCATCTCCTAGTTTCCCCAAAGTCAAAAGGCCCCAAACCTGTAGCGCAAAAGGGTTCCAAAGCTGTGCGTAAAAGCCAGCAAGAGAGGCGAACCTTCAGTGCGCCTTAGCCGCGCGTAAAGGGAAGGCGCGACCTTTTGGAGCCCTCTCCTCATTTTGGGGACCATTTGCGCCCCAAAGATGGGCTTGGAGTCTAGGGAAAATGATTGTATACAAGAGAAGAAGGATTTTATTCTTATGATATACGAAACTGGAGAACTAAAGGAACGTTTTCCTCAGCAGCAGCCCTTGGAAGTGTCACACTTACCGGGACCGTGGCGACGTTTCTGTGCAATCCACAATCCACATCGTCTTGGAGGGTGTTGGGCAGAAAGGCTCCACCACGATTTCTTTTGTTTAGCTAATTCCTCAGCTTCTGGTCCCCTTCCCCCCTCCACACACACACACACAACATCACACACCGCTTCGTTTTTCTGTATTTCTGCATTTCATCCTTTGCGTTGCCCCCTTTTTTTAGGCAGTTTGCTGATTCGTCCCCAAACAATAAGGAAGAAGTGCTACCGGTTTCCAAGGCAAATCATTTTCCTCCATCCCGTTTCTATTTTACTTCTACAACTACAACTCAACTGTTTAACTGGGTTGTTGTGAGTTTTCCGGGCTGTATGGCCATGCTCCAGAATCATTCTCTCCTGATGTTTTGCCCACATCTATGACAGCCGTCCTCAGAGGTCGTGAGGTCTGTTGGAAACTGTGCAAGTGAGGTTTATATATCCCTGGAATGTCCAGAGCGGGAGAAAGAACTTTTGAGAATGTTGCAATTGGCCACCTTGGTTAGCATTAAATAGCTTTGCAGCTTCAAAGCCTGGCTGCTTCCTGATAGAATCATAGAATCATAGAATCCTAGAGTTGGAAGAGACCTCATGGGCCATCCAGTCCAACCCCCTACCAAGAAGCAGGAATATTCCATTCAAATCACCCCTGACAGATGGCCATCCAGCCCCTGTTTAAAAGCTTCCAAGGAAGAAGCCTCCACCACACTCCGGGGCAGAGAGTTCCACTGCTGAATGGCTCTCACAGTCAGGAAGTTCTTCCTCATGTTCAGATGGAATCTCCTCTCTTGTAGTTTGAAGCCATTGTTCCGCGTCCTAGTCTCCAGGGAAGCAGAAAACAAGCTTTCTCCCTCCTCCCTTGGCTTTCTCTCACATATTTATACATGGCTATCATATCTCCTCTCAGCCTTCTCTTCTTCAGGCTAAACATGCCCAGCTCCTTAAGCTGCTCCTCATAGGGCTTGTTCTCCAGACCCTTGATCATTTTTGTCGCCCTCCTCTGGACACATTCCAGCTTGTCAATATCTCTCTTCAATTGTGGTGCCCAGAATTGGACACAATATTCCAGGTGTGGTCTAACCAAAGCGGAATAGAGGGGTAGCACTACTTCCCTGGACCTAGACACTAGGCTCCTATTGATGCAGGCCAAAATCCCATTGGCTTTTTTTACTGCTACATCACATTGTTGGCTCATGTTTAACTTGTTGTCCACAAGGACTCCAAGAACTTTTTCACATGTACTGTGATTGGGGCATCCTTTGTTGGGAGGTGGTTAGCTGGCCCTGATTGTTTCTTGCTTGGAATTCTCCTGTTTTCTGAGTGTTGTTCTTTATTTACTTCCCTGATTTTAGGTTTGTTTTTTTAATACTGGTTTATTTATTCATGTATTATTTATTTATTTATTTCATGTACTTTTACCCCCAAGGAGGGGCTCAGGGCGGCCTCACATAAGCACCGTACGATGCTATCATCATATAAATATTCAAGAAATACATTAAAACATTAAAAATAATTCATTAAAACAATAGATTAGTCACGCCCGTTAAAACCAAATCCAAGTCTGGGGTTAATTCAATGTCGCAATATCGAATTCTTCTTTCCAATTGCCGCTGTCCAATAATCAAATGCCTGGTCCCAAAGCCAAGTCTTCAGTTTTATTCTAAAGTACAGGGGGGAGCTGGCCAACCTGATGTCCCTGGGGAGAGAGTTCCACAGACAGGGGGCCACTGTCGAGAAGGCCCTGTCTCTTGATCCCACCAACCGCATTTGTGATGGTGGTGGGATCAAGAGCAGGACCTCTCCTGAAGATCTTAGACTTCGTGATGGTTCGTAACAGGTAGTCTGGGTCGGAACCATTTAGGGTTTCCTTCTTTTTGTTGAAATTGTCCACATGCTTGTGGTTTTCAATGGCTTCTCTGTGTAGTCTGACATGGTGGTTGTTCGAGTGGTCCAGCATTTCTGTATTCTCAAATAATATGCCACATCCAGGTTGGTTCATCAGGTGCTCTTAGTGACTTCTAAAATTGAATTTGTCTGCAGTACCTTTCACATCCCTTCATTCATGTCTAGGTAATCCTGCTGTGTTTGGTGGTCCCTTTGTTGCCTTGTCCACAGCTGCATCGTATTCAGTAGACTCCTGCAGAAGTGGGAGGATCCCTCTTGTCCTTTGCTGAATGTAGCATATAATTATTACTGAAGGCAATCATTTTGGAAGCAGTCTTAAAAAGGCATCACTTCTTTGCCTTTTGGTGAAGATCACACTGTGTCTGAGACTGCAGGTGCATTCGCAGTGTAGAACTAATGCAGTTTGACACTATTTCAACTATGACTCAATCCTATGGAACTGTGGGAGTTGTAGTTTTAGAATACAATAACTTTACTGTCATTGTACATTGGACAATGAAATTAAACCCTATTCACATTTTTACAAAACAAAACATCCATTGTGCAGGTACAGCTGTACGAGGAGCTCCAATTTTGTTTGCTTTGCATTGAATGTTTGTTGTAGTCCTAAGTTTCAGAGACTCTGCAGATAGGTGGCTTCTTTTGGCTGCAATCATATGGCAAGCCACCTGTCAATTATAGTTAGGTTCCCTGGTCCCGCCCTTTTTGGGGTTTTTGGAGGGAATAGGAGACTTTTTGGGTTCAGTCCACACAGAGAAGCCTTTCATGCAGGACATAATACCAAGAGCTCCTGTAGAAAGCTTTGTCTTCTACGGCTTGGCCGGGGAGATATACAGCCCACCACTTGGCCGGGGTTATACAGCCCTACAGTTCCTTTGCTGAAGGACTTCAGTCAGCCATCATGGAAACCTGAGTTCTTTTTCCCCTGGAAGTCTACAAAGCTCTGCTTGGTAAGGCTCACTCGCGGAAGCCAGAAGCAGTTGGTACCGGATGCAGGGGCTCCACGCCAACAGAGGCAAAGACAGACTGCCCAGATTAAGAAGTTAAGGATTTCCTCTTTAGTTACAGTTATGAAGATAGTGCCTGTTCCCTGTGGACAAGATTGAGAGAGAGCCAATAGACTGTTAAGAAAGCCTTAAAGTACCTGTTTGTTTTCATTAATAAAGAACTTTGTTGAACCTTTAAGCAATCTAGAGACTCTGTTTTAAGGAAATCCAAAGGCCTTTAATCTGAGGCAGCCCTGGCGTCCCGTTGGGCACACAGAATGTATGTCCTGTCTACACTCTTATGCACAGGTCCAGCGTGCGACAGCACACCCATCCTTGCACATTCTAATCTCTATTACACAACCCCCTAATGCCACATCAGTGTGAAACTATAGCATTCATAAAGTTTTGCAAGGTCTTTGATGTTTTCTGCTAAAGAGTGCTAGCATCAGATTACAGCTCTCAAGAATCTATAGTATTGAGCCATAGCAGTTAGTGGGGTGTCAAACTGCATTGACTCTACAATGTGAATTTTACAATATAGATCATAGTCACAGAATAGATTTGGAAGAGACCACATGAGTCATCTAGTCCAACCACTATCATGCAGGAAAAGCACAATCAAAGTATTGCTGACAGATGGCCATTCAGCCTCTGTTTAAAAGTTTCCAGGGAAGGAGCTTCCACCACACTCCGAGGCAGAGAGTTCCACTGTTGAACGGCTCGTACGGTCAGGAAGTTCTTTCTAATACTCAGGTGGTATCTCCTTTCCTGTAATTTGAACCCATTGCTCCTAGTCCTGGTTTCAGGGGCAGCAGAAAACAAACCTTCTCCCTCTTCCTTATGACACCCTTTCACATATTTATACATGGTTATCATGTTTCCTCTCAACCTTCTCTTCTGCAGGCTAAACATCCCCAGCTCTTTAAGATGCTTCTCAAAGGGATTCATCGTCTCCAGATCTTTGATCATTTTAGTCACCCTCCTCTGGACACCTTCCAGCTTGTCATTATCTCTTTTGAACTGTGGTGCCCAGAATTGGACACAGTATTCCAGGTGAGGTCTAACCAATAGGGCTGGTCAATTCGTTTCGTTAATTCGTAATTCGTTAAAAAATTCGTTAATTTTTGAATTACAAAACGATTACAAAACTTTTTTTTTAACCTGGAAGTGTTTTTAAATATCGAAACGGCAGGCGCCAAAAAATTTTGTATTTCCGTCCATTTCGGAAATACGTAAGATGGCCGCCTGCCGATGCTTGCTGGGAGCTCTCCTCTCTCGGCGCCGGCTGAGCAAGCGAGCGAGAGGGCGAGCGAGAGGGGCGAGCGAGCGGCGAGTGAGAGGGGCGAGCGAGCGGCGAGCGAGCGGCGAGCGAGAGGGCCCGCCAGAGTGAGTGCCTGCCTTCCCTCCTTAATAATAATTTTAATTTCTCCTCCCTATTCTACTAAATTAATAATTAAATTTAAAAAATATTTAAAAATATTGGAAAAAAAAGGGCGCCATCTTTACAAAATGTTTTGTAAATATTTACGAAATTTCGTAAATACCGAACTTTTTTTTTGGAAAATTTTGTAATTATTTTAAATATCGAAACAAAAAAAAACCCCAATTACAAATCGATTTTAGAAACAAATTTTTGCGTTGTTACCCAGGCCTACTAACCAAAGCGGAATACAAAGGCACCATGACAATGTATACATGTAAACATTTAAAATTCTAAAAGAAAATTCCCTTTCAGGTTTTTCCCCTGAATTCCTCATATTTCTGCTTCAATGGGGAAAATCTTTGTTGCCTCCAAAAAAAATTGTGCAGCTGTTAAAGGGCACAGGAGCCTTGTCAGGAAACAAATGTAGGCAGCCTGTGGCACAGTATATCTGAGATCCCCGTTTGTCATGCAGCCATTAAGATGCAGAAGCCCTGCACAGAAATAAAAACAAAATCAACTCTTTATGTTTGAGTCACAAGGGTCATGAACCACCTTGGCAATGTAGCTCGATGCTTCAGGCCTGTGAAATAACTCTATGCGCAGATTTGCTGGGGATGCTGCTATTTTGAGAACCTCTTTTTCTATTGGTTCTTGTAGGGCTCCATCATCTTATATCAAGGCGTGTAACGTCAGGAAAGATGGCAGCTCCTCTCTGACCCAGGGGATAATGTGTCACACTGAATTAATGAAAGCATCCTTGGACTACCTCTGGCTGTGTTTCACCTGTGCTGTTTCCAAATGCAAGTCAAAAATATAGGGAGCTAGGAAAATAATGCAGAAACCCAGCTCCCTGAAATGCATAGTAAGGACTTGGGTTTATGGACTCTTTACTAAAAACCAGCTGATTCCTAATCCATCTAAAACACAGTTGTGGGCTTTCTGTCTTAAGAAAAAACAAGCATCTTGAGTTCTGAGGACTACCTGGGAAGGAATCACACTGGAACACTGCAGCACACCCAAGTACCTGGGAGTTACCCTGGACCGTGCTCTGACCTACAAGAAGCACTGCTTGAATATCAAGCAAACAGTGGGTGCTAGAAACAATATCATATGAAAGCTGATTGGCACAACCTGGGGATCACAACTAGATACAGTGAAGACATCTGCCCTTGCACTTCGCTACTTTGCTGCTGAGTATGCATGCCCAGTGTGGAACACATCTCACCACGCTAAAACAGTGAATGTGACTCTTAATGAGACATGTCACATTATCACAGGATGTCTACACCCTACACCACTGGAGAAATTATACTGTTTAGCCAGTATTGCACTACCTGACATCTACCAGGAGGTAGCACCCAATAATGAAAGGACCAAGGCAGTGATATCTCTGGCCTATCCCCTGTTCGGATATCAGCCAGCATGCCAATGCCTTAAATCAAGAAATAGTTTTCTAAGATCTACCAAGATACTTTCAGGAACACCTCAGCAAGTGAGAGTCCAAAAGTGGCAGGCTAAAACTTGGAGCCTCAAGCCATGGCTGATACCAAATGAGAGACTTCCTCCTGGGTACACAGAAGACTGGGTGACTTGGAAGGTGCTGAACAGACTGCATTCTGGCACCACGAGATGCAGAGCCAACCTTAAGAAATGGGACCACAAAGTGGAATCCACAACATGTGAGTGTGGAGAAGAGCAAACCACAGACCACTTATTACAATGTAACCTGAGCCTGCCACATGCAGAATGGAGGACCTTCTTATAGGAACACCAGAGGCACTGCATGTGGCCAGCTAATGGTCAAAGGACATTGAGTATAAGTTTTTAAAACTTGGGGGGGGGGGGGGGGGGGGGTTAAAAAAATACATTTCAACTGTATCCTCAGTTCACTTCTGATATGATAAATATACTAAGAACATCGCTCCTTTCCCCTTCCTGCTTATTTTCAGCCTTGCAAGGTCGGATTTGGTAATATCCCCCAATAAGACCACATCTACACTGCTGGATGAAATCAAATTATCTGCTTTGAATTGGATTATATGATTCTACACTGCCATATAATCCAGTTCAAAGTGGATAATCTGGATTTTATCTGGCAGTGTAGATAGGGCCCCAGTAAGGCCCCATCTATAAAGCCATATATTGCAGTTCCAAACTGCATTATATGGTCAGCGAAGACTCATATAATGCAATTCACCTGCACTATATGCCGTTTCCATTATATGGCAATGTAGATGGGGCCTTCACAGTTCAGTGAAGACTTAAAACTTGGGCCAGGACTCTAACCATTACAGCATGCAGGTTCTTTTAAAAACAATTGATTGCAAAATAAACAAAAAAAATATGACGTAGTTCAGTGGTTCTCAACCTTCGTAATGCCGCGAACCCTTAATACAGTGTCTCACATTGTGGTGACCCCCAACCATAAAATTATTATTATTGCTACTTCCTAGTTGTAATTGTGTTACTGTTATGAATCATAATATAAATATCTGAAATGCAAGATGTATTTTCATTCACTGGACCAAATTTGGCACAAATACCCAACAACAGCACTCCATGCTGTCATGTCAGCCACATGATTTTGGTGGAGTTTGGGGAAAACAGACCATGGCATTTGGGAGCTACTGGGATGTATAGCTCCCCTGCCATCAAAGAGCTCAGAAGGGGTGCACTGGGGGTGGGCAGAAAGGCCATGAGCATAGCCCTCCGCCTCGCCCACTGCACCCTTCCGAACTCAGAAAGGTGCGGGGGGCAGGCAGCCCTCTCTTGCCCAAACGGCAAGGGTTGGCAGCCATGTTGGCGGGGGCGGGGACAACCAAGGCAGCTTCGTGACCCCCCAAAATGGCCCAATGACCCCCCTGGGGGTTGTGACCCCCAGGTTGAGAACCGCTGACGTAGTTGAATTAAGTCAGTACAAATGAAGCTCAACTGCTATGTCACAATGCATCATTCCAAAAGCCTATTTGAGTAGCTGGGGAGAAAATGTGTTTTTGTTTGAATTGACTAAAAAAAATAACAATGGTAAATTGTGTAGTTAAAAAAGACAAGGAAAAGTTCACAGTCTACATTAGTCTTAAGATTATTATTTTTTACTTGACTGGTTAGTTTTTCCATTAATGCCACATTCCATAATTTGTTTTTTTCATTCTGTTGCTGAAAAAGCTACTGTGTGCTTTCGATTTTTTTTAAAAAGCAATTACTATCCATGCTGACAAAGAGATGCACCAGGAGCTGATGAGACAAGGTGGAGTTATTGTCCTGAAGCAGTAAAAGTAAACAAAATGCCATCATTCACCTTATAGAAAACAAAAAAAAATGAATGCAAGGGTGTTAAATATGGAAAGAAACTGGCACCAGATACAATCACCACTCCCAAATTAGGTCAGCTCGTGGTCAATGCAGTTAATGCAGAACTTTATCCATCATGACTGGAGGTGAAGGATACCAAGAAGGCATCCCCATCATTTGTGGAATGTTAAAATAGAACCAAAATACCCTAAAATCATATTAATTAGAACATTTTGGAAATTTTACTTTTTTAAGATTACAGTTCTCAGAACCAGACTGACATGTTCTACCTGGAGGAGGCCTCCTTAAATAAAGATGGGAGAGAAGATCATAGGCTTCAATCAAATTCCATGCAGCTCCTAAAGATCATGCGGAAGACATAGATTAAGACTGTAGATTACAACTCTGGCTGCAAAGAAACAGGAAATACAATGATCTGTTTCAAAAGGAAAACACTGAACTAATTAGACCAGCTGGACTGATTTATAGGTGCATATACATTTGCTCAGTTAAACCCATTCTATTTGTTGCAAAAAGTCAGCCTCAATAAAGTATGAACCCCATATCCATGGGAAATATGTTTCCAGGCTTCATGTGAATACATGAAACTCTGGATAACAATAAACCTTATTATCTATATAAATAAAAACGTAATGTTTGTTTGTGGGATTAACATAACTCAAAAACCACTAGACGAATTGCCGCCAAATTTGGCCACAAGACACCTACCAACCCAAGGAGTGACCATCACTAAAAAAATGGATTTTCTCATTTGGGAGTTGTAGTTGCTGGGATTTATAGTTCACCTACAATCAAAGAGCATTCTGAACTCCACCAATGATGGAACTGAACAAAATTTGGGACACAGAACTTCCACAACACAACAGAAAATAAGGGAAGGGTCTGGTGGGCATTTATCTTGGGTTTGGGGCATTGACCATCACTCAAAACAAATGATTTTGTCGTTTGGGAGTAGTAGTTGCTGGGATTTATAGTTCACCTACAATCAAAGAGCATTCTGAACTCCACCAATGATGGAATTGAACCAAACATGGCATACGGAACTCCCATGACCAACAAAAAACACTAGAAGGGTTTGGTGGGCATTGACCTTGAGTTTGGGAGTTGTAGTTCACCTACATGCAGAGAGCACTGTGGACTCAAACAATGATGGATCTGGACCAAACTTGGCACGAATATTCCATATGCCCAAATAAGAACACAGATGGAGTTTGGGGCAAATAGACCTTGACATTTGGGAGTTGTCATTACTGGGATTTATAGTTCACCTACTATCAAAGAGCATTCTGAACCCTACGAACAACAGAATTGGGCCAAACTTCTCACACAGGACACTCATGGCCAACAGAAAATTCTTAAGGCCATCCAGTCCAACTCCCTTCACCAGGGCAAGAAAACGTAATCAAAGCCCTCCTGACAAAGGGCCTTCTAGCCATAGATATAGACCAATTTATATGATTTACACACAGAGAGATATAGTATCATAGATTTGAAAGGGACCCCTGAAGAAGGGCAATGATATCTTCCATGTTCCAGGGTGGGCAAACCAGACATACTCCACATCAACACTGACAAAGAAACAACAACACATACTGTTGACCCACAAGCAGAAAGACATTCCATATATTAGAAACCAACACTTTCTCGTTACTTTATTTTCCAGATCACCAGACTGGGCCACAGCAACGCGTGGCAGGGGATGGCTAATTTTAAATGAGAGAATGACAGAGGCACCAAGAAGAGGGTGTAGCTTATGCAGGAGGCCCTAAGTGAATAAGTAAAACTGTGAATAAGTGAAACTACGTGTTTGGGTTCTGTAGATACGGACATCACATTGTATTCCCTTTGTAACCTTGTCTGATGTGTCTCTGCAGAACTCTGAACTTCAGTGTGTACCTTGATTTAACTTCTTTTCATAGAATCATGGAGTTGGAAGGGACCATAAGGGCGATCCAGTTCAATCGCATTCTGCCATGTATGAATACACAATCTAAGCACTCCTGGCAGATGGCCATCCAACCTCTGTTTAAAAACTTTCAGAAGAGACTCCACTGCACTGTGAGACAGCATATTCCACTGACGAACAACTCTTACCATTAGATTTTTTTGTTGTTTATTTGTTCAGTTCCTTCTGACTCTTTGTGATCTCCTGGACCAACCCACGCCAGAGCTCCTTATCGGCCGTGGTTACCCACAGCTCCTTCAAAGTCAACCCAGTCACTTCAAGGATACCATCCATCCATCTTGCCCTTGCTCTGCCCCTCTTCCTGTTTCCTTCCACTTTCCCCAGCATCATTGTCTTCTCCATGCTTTCCTGTCTACCTACCATTAGGTAGGCAGACAGGAAATATTTTGGTGGAATCTATTTTTCTTTAGTTAGAATCTATTTCTTAGTGTCTTAAGTCTCTTGCTCCATCTTCAATATGACATCCTTTCAAATATTTAAGCATGGTTATCATGCCCCCTCTTATTCTTCTTTTCTCCAGGCTAAACATATGTAGCTCCCTAAGTCATTTCTCTTAAGGATTCATAATTTTCAGACCAGGCCATTTGGTGGCTAACCCTCCCTATTTTTGGTTCCTGATTGGGATTACTTTTCATGTTTGAGCCTTAGACTAGCAGGACCTTATTTCTGATGACACCAGATGTAGGACTTGGAAATGGCTTGGTTTCTCCATAATTTTCCTGTTTCACTTTGTTGTTCAATTGTTCAGTCGCTTCTGACTCTTGGTGACCTCATGGACCAGCCCAAGCCAAAGCTCCCTGTTGGCCATCACCACCCCCAGCTCCTTCAAGGTCAAACCAGTCACTTCAAGGATACCATCCATCCATCTTGTCTTTGGTTGGCCCCTGTTCCTTTTTCCTTCCATTTTTTTTTCAGGGATTGTATTTAGTCTGACCTCTCTGCCATGTCCTTCCTGTCAAGGCTATCTCTTCACAGTTTTGCTTGTGGCGTCATCGAGACTCCAGCATCAAGCTCCAGCGCCGTGGAAAGGCAACAATCCTTTGCTGAAGTAGATTCACTTACCTGAATGGAATTGCCAGAATTGAAGAAGACACCATCATCATGGCCAAGGTCATGTTGACTGAAGGGTTTCGGGAGTTGAAAGCCAAAGTATAACTTTTCCAAATGGTATGGCTGTAAAATCCGATAGACTACCTTATTATGTTACCATTATGAGTTCCACAGGGTGTTCTTATGTAAAACAAGAAAGCAATTGTAGCAAGAGGGAAAAAGTCTTCCTTTCTGGGTTGAATTATCCCGAGTTACCAAATTGCTATTTTATAACAATAACTATACATTAATTATGCCAATTTTCCCCCCATGATGACAGATTACGGTGAGCAATTCATCATTGTAACATATTAATCGTGAATATTAGTTTTTAAACAGAAGAATCACATCTGTAACATGCTTGTCATATTAGTGAAAATTACCACAATGATGAAAAATAACCACCCAGCTTGTACACGCATTAGCAAAACAAGAACGGTGGGGGGAAGAGTCATGCTTTCCTATCTATCTCAGTTTTCTGTAACCACAGATTGCTAAAAGAATGAGAAACAATTATCTCTCAAGAAGCGTAGCGCTTGGAAAAAGTGAGGAATGTCTGCTCAATAGGTCCTATGAAGAGAGAGCATTGAGTTTTCAGCAGTAATACTTGTTGCCACGTTTTAGCAGGGAAAGAAAAGGTGATGCTTTCCATTGCTTTAGATAATGGGTCCCATAATTGCCCTAAAGCAGCATTTCTCAACCTGGGGTTCAGAACCCTGGGGGGGGGGGTCATGAGGGGGTTTCAGAGAGGTCACTAAAGACCATCATAAAACATATATTTCTGATGGTCTTGGGAACTACTTTGGCAGAGAAGGCTGAAGATCTCTCTGCCTGTCCTTCTCTTCATTTTTGGAAACAGATGGCGAATCCTCCCACCAAAAGCTCTCCTCTGCTGTGATTGGCCAACTTCTCAGCCAACCTCTCAGCCAAGGGGAGAGCTGGTTCTGAGACTCCAAGGGCGGAGGGGAGAACAGGTGTGCTAGGCACAGGGAAGCGTGGTACGCATGTGCGGGTGAGGGAGAGTGTGTGAGGCTGGAAGGAGGTTCATGCCAGCGAGTCCTGTCAAGGCACGGTGGTTCTGTGTGGGAAGTTTTGCCCAATTCTATTGTTGGTGGGGTTCAGAATGCTCTTTGATTGTAGGTGTACTATAAATCCCAGCAAGGACAACACCCAAATATCATGCTCTATTTTCCCCAAACTCCACCAGTAATCACATTTGGGCATATTGAGTATTTGTGGCAAGTTTGGTCCAGATCCATCATTTGCTGAGTCCACAGTGCTCTCTGGATGTAGGTGAAATGCAACTCCAAAAACTCAAGGTCAATACCCACCAAACCCTTCTAGTATTTTCTGCTGGCCATGGGAGTTCTGTGTGCCAAGTTTGGTTCAATTCCATCGTTGATGGAGTTCAGAACGCTCTTTGATTTTAGGATAACTATAAATCCCAGCAACTACCATTCCCAAATGACAAAGTCAATTCCCCCCAAACCCCACCAGTATTCCAACTTGGGTATATTGGGTATTTGTGCCAAATTTGGTCCAATGAGTGAAAATACAGCCTGCATATCAGATATTTGCATTACAATTCATAACGATAGCAAAATGACAGTTATGAAGTAGCAACAAAAATAATGATATGGTCGGGGGTCACCACAACATGAGGAATTATATTAAGGTGTCGTGGTATTAGGAAGGTTGAGAAACACTTTCCTAAATCATAGCATGTGGTTAGAGATTCTGGGAGCTGAAGACCATAAATGGAATATGAGTCAACAGAATAATGCAACAGCTAGAAAAAGCCAATCCAATTCTAGGCTGCATCAATAGTAATATAGTGTCTAGGTTGAGGCAAATATCAGAGTCACTCTATCCTCATCTGGGTAGAGACAAGCTGGGACATGTCCAAAGGAGGGTGGCCAAAATTATCAAAGCTTTGGAAGCCAAGTCTATGAAGAATGGCCGAGGGAACTAGATAATTTACAGAGGAAAGGTAAGGCAGACACTAAGGCAGCCTTTTTGGCTTTGCTTTTTCAGCTTTGCTTCCTTGAACTGAATATGAAATTGACTTTGGGAGCCTGTGTCCAGTTCTGGCTTCTGATCACCACAATTCAAGAAGGATATTAAAAAGGTGGAACATATCCAAATAAGGACATAATAGTAAAAGGTCTGGAAGCCAAGCCCCAGGAGGAGTCGAATAAGGAACTGGGTATGCTTAGTTTGGAGAAGAGAAAGCTGAGAGGAGACATGATAACCCTGTTTAAATATCTGAAAAGATGTCATATTGAAGAGGGATCAAGCTTATTTTCTGATGCTCCAGAGACTAAGACATGGAGCAATGGATTCAAACTATAGGAGAGTGATTCCACCTAAACATTGGGCAGAACTTCCTGATGCTAAGATCTGTTTGGCAGTGGACTATTCTGCCTGGGAGTATGGTGGCATCTCCTTCAAGTGAGAGATGCAATTTTACAAGGTTTTTAGCCTACTCTACAAAGAATGTTGTTGCCCAACCAAACTACAACTTGTATCATTCCAAAACACTGAACCATGGCAGTTAAAGTGGTGTCAAACTGCATTATTTCTACAATGTAGATGCACCCCAAGTGGCATATGTATGTATCCATCCTGAGGAAGAGAAAAGAGGCTGCAAGGAAGCATTCTGGTCTTTATCTGGTTGGGCATCGCTTCCTCACCTCTGCCCAGGCTGCTCAACCATATTTAAGCCTGACTTTTCCTCTTGTGCCTTCCAGCTCAGCATTCGAAGTTTTGTCAGCACTGAGGCTTGCCTGACCTACTTCTTCCTGGTAATTGAAAGGGATTATTACTGACAATTACCAAAGCGAGGAAGCCGTAAACTACAAAGGCTTTGGTGGAAATGTTTTACTTCCCATGTATCTTGCAAGCAAATGCAGTTATAATATGTTGTGGTGGGGGCAAACAATATCATTTTTCTATAATCGTAGTACGGCTAGCCCTCGATGTTGGCTGGTTTGACTTTTGCAGATTTCATTGTAATGTAAATATCTAATATGCAGGATGTATTTTCATTCACTGGACCAAATTTAGCACAAATAGCCAAGATGCCCAATTTGAATACTAGTGGGGGGGGGGGGGGCGTGATTTTGTTATTTGGGAGTTATAGTTGCTGGGATTTATACTTCAACTACAATCCAAGAGCATTCTGAACTCCACCAACAATGGAATTGAACCAAACTTGGCACACAGAACTCCCATGAGTTCATGAGTTCTGGAGTTGCAGTTCACCTATATCCAGAGAGGACTGTGGACTCAAACAATGACGGATGTGGACCAAATTTGGCATGAATACCCAACATGCCCAAATGTGAACACTGGTGGAGCTTGGGGAAAATAGACCTTGACATTTGGGAGTTGTAGTTGCTGGGATTTATAGTTCACCTACCATAAAAGAGCATTCTGAACTCCACCAACGATGGAATTGAACCAAACGTGGCAAACAAAACTCCCATGACCAACAGAAAATACTGGAAGGGTTTGGTGGGCATTGGCCTTGAGTTTTGGAGTTGTAGTTCACCTATATCCAGAGAGGACTGTGGGCTTAAACAATGATGGAACTGGACCAAACTTGGCATGAATACTCAACATGCCCAAATGTGAACACTGGTGGAGCTTGGGGAAAATACACCTTGACATTTGGAAGTTGTAATTGCTGGGATTTATAGTTCACCTACAATCAAAGAACATTCTGAACTCCACCAACAATGGAATTGCACCAAACTTGGCACACAAAACTCCCATGACCAACAAAAAACACTAGAAGGGTTTGGTGGGCATTGACCTTGAGTTTTGGAGTTGTAGTTCACCTACATCAAGAGAGCATTGTGGACTCAAACAATGATGGATCTGGACCAAACTTGGTTCCTAAGATAATCAGAAATACATGTTTTCTGCAGGTCTTTGGTGACCCTTCTGATACCCCCCCCCCTTGGGACCCACTCCCCACATGAGTGAATCACAACTTTCCTCCCCCCAAGTTTTTTTTTGTCGTGTCAGGAGTGACGTGAGAAACTGCAAGTCGCTTCTGGTGTGAGAGAATTGGCCGTCTGCAAGGACATTGCCCAGGGGACGCCCGGATGATTTGATGTTTTTATCATCCTTGTGGGAGGCTTCTCTCATGTCCCCACATGAGGAGCTGGAGCTGATAGAGGGAGCTCATCCACCTCTCCCTGGATTCGAACCTGCAACCTATCGGTCTTCAGTCCTGCCGGCACAAGGGTTTAACCCACTACGCCACCGGGGGGGGGGGGGGGGCAAGTTGAGAAACACTGAGCTAGAGATTCCTAGACAGAACATTTGAATCAATTCTGTGAATAAGCAAATCCATAAAACTGCAAATGTAAGGGAACTCTTTTCCTGTCTGTCAGAAAACTGGTAGGAATTAGGCAAGGATTCTCTGCAATTGTATAGCAGGATCTCGAAATAAGTTCAGCCCTACATCTCACCTTTGCATTTAGAAGTGCATTCTGTGCAAGCAATATTTTACAATGCAGAACAAATGAATGGTATCCTCCTGGTAGCCCATTGCCTTGGGAAAGGATACCTGGTGTTTTCCAATGAGTCCAACTGATTCAAACATGTAGCGTGACAACCATTGCGCTTACTAATAAAGCGAAAGTGTCAGATGCCATGGGCCTTTTCAAGAAAAGTGAATGGACAGTACTTAAGAAACACATGTACCATGCTGACATTCCAAAAGAATAAAGTTGCTCATTTATCCAAAGGCAAATTTGTGTTCCAATAGATGGAAGGGGCTTTTAAAAAAAAGTATTTTAAACAAAGCAAAGCCATCCTTTATGGAAATAGCCAACTGCCTTCTATCTCTTCCAAGCAGCTTTCCTTGCTCTTGAGTATTGATGACCTCTTAATGAAAACCATTTTTAAAGTTTTTAGTAACCCACCTTTGTTGTCAGGCAGCTGCCTCCTTCACATTTTTTAAAAAATGGTTCTATGTGTAAAAAATTGTATTCCTTCCCAGAGACAATCCTGCACCATTGTTATCTTCTCCACTTTTTTCTTTACTTCTCATTTTAATTGATGTCAAGTGGCTTAATTAAAAATAAGAAACCTTATGTGAAACTTTTAAAATTAAAATGGGCGATGAAATGGAAAAAAACAAAAAAAAACCTTATTTGTGTTCTAGAAACAAATCAAAATGAAATAGAATCATAGAATCTTAGAGTAGGAAGAGACTTTGTGGGCCATCCAGTCCAACCTCCTGCCAAGAAGCAGGAAAATCGCATTCAAAGTCTCCAAAGAAGGCGCCTCCACCACACTCCGGGTTAGAGAATTCCACTGCTGACTTATTTAATTACTTACTTAGGTGATCGCTCATAGCCGGAGAATGATGGTCCTCCAAGTGTAGTGTCTTGGCAGTGGGGTTCTAGGTGGCTGTGGAGCCCTATTCTGGATCTGCATGTTCTCCTGCAGTGAGGATATTAGTTTCCAGGTGGAAGACGGTCTTGGTCAGCACTGCCGTAACACACCTTCCTCTTGGCACAGTTCTCCTTTTCACCTTCCATTCGTGCCTCTTCGAATTCTGCAGCACTGATGGTCACAGCTGACTTCCAGTTAGAGCACTCAAGGGTCAGGGCCCAGTTCTTGGTGTATATGCCACAGTTCTAAAGGTTGGCTTTAAACCCATCTTTAAATCTCTCTTCCTGTCCACCAACATTACGTTTCTCATTCTTGAGTTGGGAGTATAGTAACTGCTTTGGGAAATGGTGATCGAGTATTTGGGCAATGTGGGTAGTCCAGTAGAGTTGATGGCATAAGACCATCACTTCAATGCTTTGCTTCTTCCACTCTGTCTTCCCAAGAGATTTGCAGGATTTTTCGGAGGCAACGCTGATGGAGTCGTTCCAGGAGTTGAGTGTGACATCTGTATACAGTCCACATTTTGCAGGTATATAGCAGAGTTGGGAGGACAGTAGCTTTATAAACAAGAATCTTGGTATCCCTATGAATGTCCCAGTCCTCAAACACTCTCTCACTGCTGAACAGCTCTCACAGTCAAGAAGTTCTTCCTCATGTTCCTCAGGTGGAATCTCCTTTCCTGGTAGTTTGAAGCCATTGTTCTGCGTCTTGGGCCCCTTCCACACAGCTGAATAAAATCCCACATTATCTGGGATATATGGCAGTGTGGACTCTGATAGCCAGTTCAAAACAGATATTGTGGAATTTTCTGCCTTGGTTTTCTGGGTTATATGGCTGTGTGAAAGGGCCCCTAGTCTCCAGGGCAGCAGAAAACAAACTTGCTCCTTCCTCCCTATGTCTTCCCCTCACATATTTATACATGCCCATCATCATGTCTACTCTCAGCCTTCTCTTCTGAAGGCTAAACATTCCCAGCTCTTTAGGACGCTCCTCATAAGGCTTGTTCTCCAGACCCTTCTTCAGATCTTCTGGGACTTCTCCTGCTCTCCAAGAATTCTCAAATAAATGGCCAGTTCTTTTAATACCTTTGGATATAATTAATCTGGCCCTCCAGACTTTAATTCATTTAGAGTAGCCAGATATTCCTATAATGCCTCTTTTTAACTATTCTGTGCTCCTTTATCCCCAAGTTGAGCAAAATTTACCTTTTGGGAAAAGACTGAGGGAAAGAGCGTTTTCTTATGAACATAACTTTTTATTGTTTTTAATCTTTCTAGCCAGCCTGAGTTCATTCTGTACTCTACTGTTCTCTTTTTGTCCCAGTGCACGCTGGTTATACAAATACAAAAAAGAATATCATATTTCCAGTCTAAACATCCCAGCTCCCTAAGTCGCTTCTCACAGGGCTTGCTAATAACCTTCTTGAATTATGGTGCCCAGAACAGGAAACATCCTTTCAAGTGAGGTCTCACCGAAGCAGAATAGGATGGTCCTATTACTTCCCACAATCTAAACACTAATGCAGCCTAGAAGTTTTTTTTTTCTTTGAGCTGCTCCATCACACAGTTGACTCAGTTCAACTTTTACTCCTTAGGACCAAGGAGTAAAACTCCTAGGTCCTAAACACACCTGGAAAAAAAATCTTCTGTTGACCGTGAGAGCCGTTCAGCAGTGGAACTCTGTGCCCCGGAGTGTGGTGGAGGCTCTCTATTTGGAAGCTTTTAAATAGAGGCTGGATGGCCATCTGTCAGGAGTGCTTTGAATGCAATGTTCCTGCTTCTTGTCAGGGGGTTGGACTGGATGGCCCATGAGGTCTCTTCCAACTCTTTGATTCTATAATTCTATGAATATAGACCGGGCTGTGGTGCAGCTAGTTAGTAGCCATCTGCATTAAATCACTTCTGAACAAGAGGTCATGAGTTCAAAACCAGCCCGGGTCAGAGTAAGCTCTCGACCATTAATAATCTAGCTTGCTGTTGACCAATGCAGCCCGAAAGACAGTTGCATCTGTCAAGTAGGAATGTAGGTACCGCTTTATGCAGGTAGGGCAATTTAACTAATTTACGACACCATAAAACCTTCCAGCAGTGTGCATAAGAATGAGGAAGTACTCCATCAGGACTCAGTGTCACAAGTGGACAGTGAAGCAGCAGCTCCCCCTGTGGCCAGAACTGAGCATAGCCTCATGAAGCCGGAAAAGCCGGAATGTTAAATTGCCTCTGTGTCTGTCTATATATGTGGTATGTCTAAATGGCATTGAATGTTTGCCATGTATATGTGCATTGCAATCTGCCCTGAGTCCCCTGCAGGGTGAGAAGGGCAGAATGCATATACTGAAAATAAATAAATAAGGGTAGGAATATAGACTTCCTTTGGCCACCCATTACGATCTCCATTTTGCAGGTAAAGGGGCTTTTGTGGTTTGCTATAGGTTCCACTTTGTCTAGAGATCAAGTTTGTTGCTAGGGTCTTCCAGTCAATCTAACTAAAATCCATACAGGGAGGTTTTGCCAAAGAGCTGCAAAAAGTGTCCCCATGGAGATAGGCCTTTGAGGCAGCCTGAAAATGGGGACCTAATGAATATTTCCCTGCAAACAAAGCAAGATACTTTATTGGGAAGCCCCTCCTCTTTTATTGAAAAGTATTCTGATTTTATTGCTGTAAACAACTTGGATCATAACGATGCCATTCGAAAGAGCTGATCAAGCTGAGAAAAAATGGCAAATGCTGTAATAAAGGCATACTAAATTGTGCTATTAACATTTTATAGTTCATCTTGGGGAGGGGAGGGGGAGAGGCAATGGGCTCCAAGTTGCAACGACAGACAAAAGAGGAAATTATTTTTTCCCCAAAATTAGGACAGTGAAAGCAAATGTTTGCTGTATAGTGGTGGTGAAGCAATGCAACAAAGTGAAGATTACTGCTTATGTTGTGTTTTTTTTCCCTTGAAGGACAAAGCTCAAAAAACAGAAGTGAGCCCAGTATTATTCAACATCTTTATCAATATCTGGGACAATGGAATAGAGGAGGGCATGCTTATCTTACTTACTTAGGCGATCCCTCGTTGTCCGAGTATAATGGCCTTCCAAGTCTAGTGTCTTGGCGGTGGATACGTAGGTAACTGTAGAGCCCTATTTTTGACCCACATGTTCTTCCACAGTGACTACATTGGTTTCCAGATGAAAAGCAGTCCCTGTCAGTGTTGGCTTGACAGGCCTTCCTCTTGGCACGTTTCTCCCTTTCGCCCTCCATTCGTACCTCTTCAAATTCTGCAGCACTGCTAGTCACAACTGACCTCCAGTTAGAGCGCTCGAGGGCCAGGGCTTCCCAGTTCTCAGTGTCTGTGCCACATTTTTAAAGGTTAGCTTCAAACCCATCTTTAACTCTCTTTTCCTGTCCACCAACCTTCCATTTGCCATTCTTGAGTTTGGGAGATGTTGATTGGGCATTCGGACAATGTGACTAGTCCATCGGAGTTGATGGCGTAGAAGCATCGCTTCAGTGCTGGTGGTCTTTGCTTCTACCAGCATGCTGACATTTGTCCACCTGTCTTTCCAAGAGATTTGCAGGATTTTTCAGAGGTAATGCTGATGGAATCATTCCAGGAATTGAGTGTGACATCTGTAGACAGTCCGCATTTTGTTGGGAGGACAATAGCTTTATAAACAAGCACCTTGGTCTCCCTACAAATGTCCCGATCCTCAAACACTCTCTGCTTCATTTGGAAGAAAGGCTGCACTCACAGAGCTCAGACGGTTT
This sequence comes from Anolis sagrei, assembly GCF_037176765.1. Taxonomy (NCBI): domain Eukaryota; kingdom Metazoa; phylum Chordata; class Lepidosauria; order Squamata; family Anolidae; genus Anolis; species Anolis sagrei. The sequence goes on from NC_090021.1 coordinate 14,572,228, forward strand.
ATCTATTCTGCTTTAACCAGACCTATCCTGGAATATGATGTGCAGTTTGATACCACTTTCACCACCATTTCAAAATGCTACGAAATGCTGTGATTTGTTGTCCAGTGAGGCACTAGTGCTCTTTGGCAGAGGAAATTAGAGACTTGGCAAAGCTACAGCTCCCATGATTGCATAGCATTCAGTTCTATATTTTATTTTTACTGTGTTTTTATCAAGGTTTTTGTATTTTATGATGTTTTTATTTCAATTAATTTTTTTTTTGCTATTTGTTTATTAAGTTAGTTATGTTGTTCTATATTGTCTAATGTGTCTTGTCCTGATGTAAACTGTTTGTATGGTTTTCTTTTGGCATTGAATGTTTGCTATATTTGTTGGAAACTGCCCTGAGTCCCTTCGGGGAAATAGGGAAGTCTCTAAATAAAGTTTATTATTCTTATTATTTGATACATAACAAGATTAGTCCACAACAAACAAGATCAGCATGCTGGCTTTTGCATTCAATCATACGTCGGACACTTCCCAAGTGTCTAGGACTATGTGATGTATGGGCGAATAATGCATGCAGATTTGAGTAGGGTGGCCTTTTGCTGCTGAAAGATGGTAATTTTGTCAGCACCAATTGTGTTTAAGTGCAGGCCAAGGTCTTTTAGCACTGCAACCAGTGTGCCAGTCACCACTGCGACCAGCTTTACTGGCTGGTGATTAAGTCTTTGCAGTTTGATCTTTAAATTCTCATATTGTGTCCGCTTTTCCAGTTGTTTCTCTTCAATTCTGCTGTCGCCTGGGATTGCAACATCGATGATCCATACTTTTTTCCCCCCATGATTGTGAGGTCAGGAGTATTGTGCTCCAAAACTCTGTCAGTCTGAATTCGGAAGTCCCAGGGTAATTTGACATGTTCATTTTCTCTAACTTTTTGAGGCTTGTGAACCCACCAGTTCTTTGTTGCAGGCAATGCAGCAGGTATTTGTGGCACAAGTTCCAATGAATCATCTGAGCAATGGTGTTATGCCTCGGCTTGTAGTCTGTCTGCGCGATCTTCTTGCAGCAACTGAGGATGTGGTCTATTGTTTCATCTGCTTCCTTGCAGAGTCTACACTTAGGATCTATCATGAACTTTTCAATTCTAGTTCTGATGGCATTTGTTTTAATTGCCTGTTCTTGGGTTGCAAGAATCAGGTCTCCTCCTCCTCCTCCTCCTCCTCCTCCTTCTAGCATAAAGCTATGGGAGTGATGGTGATGTCAAACTGCATTAATACTACAATGTAGAGCAGGCATGGGTAAACTTTGGCCCTCCAAATATTTTGGGCTTCAACTCCCTTAATTTCTAACATGTTAAGAATTGTGGGAGTTGAAGTCCAAAACACTTTTTTTTGTAATCTTCAAACTTTATTTGGAGGCTAATGAAAATTCTGTATCAGGTCTCTTAACAGGCTCCTTATTTGGATACAGGGTTGAATTAGATGGCTTAGATAAAATCTGAAATGGTTCTCCCTCCCATCCTTATCACCTTCAGAAAAAAGACAAACACTGCCCCAGATCCTAGAATTCAGGAATGCAGTATTTCTTCCTATTTCAACCAAAGGCCATTGCAATGAGACAGACTGAAAATTTTCCAGCCATTGAGATCTTGAAATTATGAGTTCCATTTTAAAAAAAACTTTGGCTACAATAAATGGACTGCTATACCACCAATTTGTTCTTTTTCAGTGAAACCTTTTTTATGAGTTTTTAGTTAAACTTTATGTGAGTTTTTGAACTCTGGAATGCCTATGTTATCTGTAATTTGTAATTCTTTATGCAACACAACTATGAGCTGTTGTTTTCTGTATTAGTGCAATAACTATATACAGAAAACAACAGCTCATAGTTGTGTTGCATAAAGAATTACAAATTATATATATTAGTGCAATAACTGGAGCCCCCGGTGGCGCAGTGGGTTAAAGCACTGTCCCGGCATGACTGACGATCAACAGGTCGCAGGTTCGAATCCGGGGAAAGGCGGGTGAGCTCCCTCTATTAGCTCCAGCTCCTCATGCGGGGACATGAGAGAAGCCTCCCACAAGGATGGTAAAACATCAAAAATCATCCAGGCGTCCCCTGGGCAACGTCCTTGCAGACGGCCAATTCTCTCACAACAGGAGCGGTTGCTCCTGACACGACCAAAAAAAAAAAAAGTGCAATAACTAATCTTTTGAGATATATAATCAATTGGGCTGTTTGGTGTTTGTTTGGTTGAACTCAATTCTGTTCAGGTTTTTTAAAACTATTTTTTAAAATTATTGTTTTACATAGAAACATACAATCTTCAAAATAAGCAGTCAAAATACCAGTATTTTCCCCAGTCCCACCACCACCACATTCCCATTTGGCAGGAACAGTTCCAAACAATATTATGTCATCCCATGTTTTCACCTGTTTTTAAAATGTCCTAGTTTCTGCCCCCCCCCCCCCCACTTTACCCCTTTTTCCTCATCTTATTCCAGTTTTTGCAAAATAAGTTCAAAATGCAAAAGGAGTTTGGACTGGACAAACTCATCAGGTGGAGTAGGAAAAGAGGGAAAAGAATGTTGATCTTCCCAGTAAATTCAGGCAAAAGAAAACTGCTGCAGCTTCTTCTAGCTTGCACGTCTTTCCTTATTAATAACTTTTTGCCATCTTGACCACACTCTGATGTTGCTTGGCTATATATGCCTTCTATTTTTCATCTGTGAACAGTTGGAAGTTATGATATAGTTCAAATTAAATCAAGGTATCTGTTTGTACCCTGAGTATAAGCTCTATTTTACAGTGGTAAGAGCCACCGTGAAACAGGAGAAGCAAAAGCGATGATTGAGCAACTTGACACTATTTTACTGAAAAAGACCATAAAAGTATTTCAAAGTCAGTTTGACGTCTGCGGAGGGAGGCCTTCAATGAAGAAATGTCCACTTGACACTACACACAAGAGAAGAGCATGATATATTATGTCACTGAATCGCCAAGGTGGTACAGGCCGACACCAATAAACCTCCCCTATGGAGATCTGTAATGGATTGCATCCTTGGAAAGTCCAATCCAATCGCCCATTATAGGGATTTGTGAAATGTTGCAAGAAGGAGAACAAAATTGAAACAGGCCCATAAATCTAAATCCCACTGTTGCAATTGAAGCTTTTCCTCTTTATCTGGATTGCCTTACTGGTCTTATTGGATGTCAGAAAGGTGTGTTTACAGCTGCTAAACACACAGTCTGAGTGATATTTTTTCTTGCTAAAGTAGAAACCTCTTTGAAGCCAAGTGAGGACAGGACTTTGTGTGCTTAAGACTTTATCCACATGACAAATGAGATATAGGGTGCATCTACACTTCTGAATTAATGGCATTTGACACCACTTTAACTGCTGTGGCTCAGTGCTATGGGATCTTGGGATTTATAGTTTGGTGAGTCGCCAGTGCTCTTTGGCAGGGAAACTTGAAGACTTTGTAAAAAATTATAGCTCCTATGATTCTGGAGCATACAGCCATGGCAGTTAAAGTGGTGTCAAACTGCATTACTTCTATAGTGTAGGTGCACCCATATTTCACTCCAAACCATTGTGGGGAATTCACAGCCCAGTCACGTCACACTGCTATGATGCTATAGTTCCATTTTAACTGACATGTCAACAATCATGTCCCTTCTTTACCTCCCTCTTTCTCCCTCCCTCCTTCCTTCCCTTCAACCCTTTCATCCTTCCTTCTTTCCTCCCTCCTTCCCTCTCTCTCTTTCTCCTTCCTTCCTTCCTTCCCTCTTCCTCACTCCCTCCATTCCCTTCCATCCTCCTCTTCCTTCCATCCTTCTCTCCTTCCCTTCCTCTCTTCCTTCCTTCTCTTTTCCCTATCTCCTTTCCTTCTGGGGGATGTTTAGCTGGAAGAAGGTAGAGAGAGAACATGCGAACCATGTTTCAAGATTTTAAAGGGTGCCTCACTGAGGAGGGGGGAAACTGAGGGAACAATGGTTTCAAATGGTAGGGAAAGAGATTCAACTGAAGATATTAAGAAGAACTTCCTGAGAGTAAGAGCTGTTGGAGAGTTGCATAGGTTGCCTTGGAGTGTGGTGGAGTCTTTTTCTCTGGGAGGCTTTTCCACTGAGGCAGTCTATAGGGAGTGCTTTGATTGTGCCTTCTTGGATGGCAGGGGGTTGGACTGGATGGCCCTTGGGGATCTCTTCCAGCTCTAGGAGTCTAAGATTAGATATCAGGAGTAGGCAATATGGGGTCTAATCGATACTCTTTTCTCTCCCATCCACTATCTTATCCTGACCTTCATTTTCTGCCTCTGAAAGAGAATAGGAAGGGGAGGAAAGGGCAAGGAGGGGACTTGGGGAGAACCCCTTTCCTTCTGGCCCGCCCATCCCACTCCAGCCTGCCATGCAGCCCCCAAGTTAGGAAGTTTGCCCATGCCTAGTGTAGGATGTCAAAAGGAGATGGTGGTGGGCCATGTGGATAGTGGATTGGTCTGCATCGGACCTGACATGTACCTACAGAGCTCCAGCGTTATCCCTGATCTGTGGAGCATTCCCTGACTTTCATTCACATGTCCGGATATATCTCCCTCTACGTTCCACCTCGTAGTTTAAGATTGTCCAGGGAGGTCCTGCTCTCGGTCCTGCCAGCCTCACAAGTGTGCTTGGTGGAGACAAGGGACAGGGCCTTCTCTGTGGTGGCCCCACGCTGTGGAACCCACTCCCCAGCAAGATCAGGTTGGCTTCTTCCCTTCTTTCTTTTAGGAAGGAGGTCAAATCACGGCCCTGGGACCAGGCCTTTGGAAAGCAAGCATGACAGCACCTTGGATGATGAACCGGACTGAAATAATAATAATAATAATAATAATAATAATAATAATAATAGTAATACTTTATTTATACCCTGCTACTATCTCCCAAGGAACTCGGTGTGGTGATGACAATGTTTTTAACATGTTTTTAACTTAATGTTTCCTTTACTGTTTTAACCTGTTGCTATTTGTGTTTATATTTGTATTATATTAAGGCTTCAAATTGTGGCCGGTTTGTAAGCTGCCCCGTGTCCCCCCTCGGGAGTTGAGAAGGGCGGGATAAAAATATTGGAAATAAATAAATAAATAAATAAATAAACGTGGAGCTAAATCAATTTAATTTGTTTTATCCTATGTTAATTATCAAAAGTCCCGGGACATTTTGTAGACATTCAGCAGTGACTTTTTGGCCACTGCCGGATTTAGGGCTCATGCAGATGAGCTTTGGGAGGGAGTTTAGTTAGCTGGATAGAAACTCTGCATATGCCAAATTTGCTTTCTGAGTTACCAATCCCAAACTGCTCCCAGGTCCTTTTAATGGTGACTTCCTTCATTTCCCCTTTCTCCCATTTTCATTTCCCTCCCCTTTTATGCAAGGGATGGGGGAAAGCAGTCTTGAAAACTTACTTGGCAGCCTGGGAGGCTGAGCCAGCTGATTACATAAGGTTATTATGTTGAATGGATCCTGTTAGAAAGTTCCCTTTGATATAGTCGAATGCCATTTTACGTCCCCTGCCCTGTCCTTCCCTCTAATACAAGGGAAGAGGAGATCTAGAATATTAAGAGCAAGCCCTTTGAAGCCTGCCACTTCCCTTGAGTTCATCGGCATCCGAAACCGTAGTTCTAGATAAGTGTTCTTGCTTCAGGCTTTCCCAGACTTATTACAAGCATAGGCAGGCCTCGCTATTACCAGAATGGAGTACCCATTAAAACTTCAAAGCGCACACTTAATCTGCATTTCACTTGTTGTGTAGCATGGAGGACTCATTTGAAAAACGAAGGCGAAAGCTTTATTATTGTTGTTATTATTCAACTTTCTTTTCAGCTTTCTCTGGGAGGAGAAGTTTTAATCCAAGGATAGGTCATGGATGGCATTAAGGGTTTGTGGGCATCTGTAAAGAACCTAACATTCATCTTTTTGCTTACTTTTGGCACTAAGATTGTATAAGATGGAGCATCCCTACCCTTTCACATTTGAAAATTATTTCAGCACTGCAATAAGTGTGTTTAATTGATGTGTTGATGACTAGAGGAATTGGGATGTTCCCCCAGTCACTCATAGCAAACTCAAAAAGTGGGTGCTGAATATTCAGGAATCAAAATGGGTCCACTGAAGGCAAAGCAGAAAGTACCCACATGGTCTGCTTCTAAAATTTGCAGGAAAATGTCCAAAAAAAAAAATCAGAAATGCAACCTCTTTATGGGTGTGTGGATATACAGTAGAGTCTCGGTTGTCCAACCTTTGCTCATCCAATGTTCTGTATTATCCAATGCAGTCTGCCTCCCATCTGGATCCACAGGTTTTTCAATGCATTGTGAAGTTTTGATGCTAAATTCATAATTATTGTTGGATAAATGAGATTCTACTGTATTACCAGCTAGATGCAGTTACCTGAAAAACACAGATAAATCTGAATGTCATTAAATTGCCTTTCAATCCCAGTATCTCATCACATTATTGTTGTTGTTGTTGTTGTTGTTGTTGTTGTTGTTGTTATCATTATTATTAGACCTAGAAAATTCTATTTTTATTGTTGTTTTATTGTTTTATCCCACTCCCACCCTCCCCACTTGTACAAATTGTATAAATTGCATGTACAAGACCTAGAAATTCTAGAGACAATTTTTCTAGATTGATGTTCCAGATTTTAGCCTGCCACTTTTGAACTCTTGCTTTCCGAGATGTCCCTACAAATATCTCTGTAGATCTTAGAAAAGTATTTCTTGATTTACAGTATAGGCATACTGGCTGATATCTGGACAGGGGATGGGCCGAAGATGTCACTGCCTTGGTCCTTTCATTGTTGGCTGCTACGTCTTGACAGATGTCAGGTAGTGCAATACCGGCTAAACAGTATAATTTCACCAGTGGTGTAAGGTTTGGACATCCTGTGATAATGTGGCATGTCTCATTAAGAACTACATCCACTGTTTTAACATGGTGAGACGTGTTCCACACTGGGCATGCGTACTCAGCAGCAGTGTAGCAAAGAGCAAGGGCAAATGTCTTCACTGTATCTGGTTGTTATCCGCAGATTTTTGCCTGTCAGCTTTTGAAAGATATTATTTCTGGTGCCCACTTTTTGCTTGAGAGTCGAGCAGTGCTTCTCGTAGGTCAGAGCACGGTCCAGTATAATTCCCAGGTATTTCATTTACATCTACAGAATTAATGCATTGACTTTACTTTAACTGCCATGATAATAAATAAATATATTGTCAAAGGCTTTCATGACCGTAATCACTGGGTTGTTGTAGGTTTTTTTGGGCTATATGGCCATGTTCTAAAGGCATTTTCTTCTGACGTTTCGCCTGCATCTACAACCACCATGTCAGACTACACAGAGCATGTGGACAATTTCAACAGAAAGGAGGAAGCCATGAAAATGAACAAAATCTGGCTACCAGTGTTAAAAACTCTAAAATTAGAACAGCACAACAACAGAGAGGAAACAAACAAGGACATCTAATCACCTCTCAACAAAAGATTGCTCCAGGCACTGCCAAGCAATCAAATGCTAATCAAGGTGATTAGTTGAAACATTCACACCTTCCTCCAACAGACAAGAGTCCTTTGTCCCACACTGGTCATTCCACAGATATATAAACCCTTTTTCCTTGTTCCAACAAACCTCACTACCTCTGAGGATGCTTGCCATAGATGCAGGCGAAACGTCAGGAGAAAATGCCTTTAGAACATGGCCATATAGCCCGAAAAAACCTACAACAACCCAATAAATAAATATGCTGCAACCAGAAGTGACTTGCAGCATACAACTCCCATGATTCCACAGCATTGAGTCATGGCAGTTAAAGTCAATGCATTAATTATACAGAGTAGATGAAGCCTCAGTCCCCTTCCATTCTCTTCTTAAATCAGCATGCTTTTAGCTTTCAAATGAAACCACCTTTATGTACACAATTCTATGTTTTAAAAAAGTCAAATTATGACGATAGGGTATCACAGCAACATTTCTGCATGTGATGCAGGTCAATTTATCAGAGGGCTAGAAGTGGCTGAGCTGATTTGCCAGGCAAATGCTTTGTGGTAAACCGGGTTGCCGACTATATCATGTTTGCAATGGCCTTTACAGGGCTGCTGAACATTTGCTGTGGCCCGACTGTGACTGTGATAACAAAGGGAACTCCCAGAGAATCTGCGCAGGTTTTGTATCATCCACAACGGCACGTTATCGTCTTGAACACTACAGCGCTGAATATGATTTTACATTGCCTTGTCAGAGTGGACCGTGATAACCAGAAGTCATTTGTTTTCAAAGAAACAATGGGAACCGTGTATGACAACCGGGGCTAGCTGCCTGGGATACAACAGTGTTATTTTCTGATAACGTGGAATACAGTTGTAAATCATGATTTCATTTTAGGCAACAGCAGCAAAAGAGTTGTGGAGCATGCGATGAGGAGATACAAGTTTTCAAGAGCACTCTTTGTCTCTTTGGAGCAAGTCTGCTGGCCCTTGAGCTACACACATACACTGAAAAATACCTCGTAAGTGGTGAAGAAATAGGAAAATGTGCATGCATTCATCTGCTGGAATTTTATTCTGCATCCTCCCAGATGTTTAGCATTGGTGGCAATACTAAAATAGTAAGCAAACTTAAAACCCAAATTGAATGCCATACATGTTGAGTTTTTTAAAAGTCATCCACACTAACGACCTTATCAGATGTTTTTCGGTATGTTTTTCAATGCATTTTGGAAATTGAGCCTCACGGGATTCCCATTGAGGCCATCACGTGACGTGAGGGCACTTCTGGTAGGAATTCATGGTGCTGTTTCCTAAGTGCATTGAAATGGAAGCCTATCTTCAGGAGTTGGATGTTACCTGATTCCAAACAGGTTCCAGGTGGGAAAAAGTGGGGAAAAGACGGAAGGGAACGGGCGAACACGGTTCTCTCTGCTTTTCCCTCATGCTGTCTGATGAAGTCTTAGGTTCTTAACTTGGCTCGAGCTCTATAACGTGTAGGTAAAAAGGAAAGATAGGTCCATGGCAAATTTGCATTAACTAAAAATTGCCAAGGTTGCTTTCCTGCCTTTCAAAATGTCACGGCAGAAAACTGAGACATGGTCAAAAAATGTTAGAATGTCATCAATATAACAAAAGTGATGAACAAATTAGGAGAGGCTGAAACAGGCAGCTATTTCCTGGTTCTGTTGAGAGATGCAACAGTCTGCCTCCCTCCCTTCCTTCTCTATCTATTGAGAGCTAATAGAATACAAACCACTTTTGCATTTTGAACTCAGTCTGCTGCAACTGAAGAAAGAACAAAGCAGGAAAGAGGAAAGATTAAGGGCGGATCCAGATAGGCCTTTATCCCAGGAGAATCCATGTTTTAAAAATGCAGATTTTCCTGGAAGCCTGTCCCTACCCACCCATGCTTTCTGGGGTGGGTATCCAGACATTGTCTGGAGGCCCTACCCCCTCCCTCAAAGCCCCCAAAACTCTTTGAAAAGTAATGAAAACTTACCCAACCTCCATTACAGGCTTCAAACAGCTTTCCTGGTGCATGGGTTGGGAAAGTTTTCATTACTTTTCAAAGGGGTCTGGGGGCTTTGGGGGAGGGGGAGGGTATTTCCACAGTTTACTGGGCTAATTTAGCCCGGAAAACTGTGGGAATACTTTCTGGATTGCAGTATTCTGCAGTCTAGAAATGGAAATACTGGGTTTATCTTGCGCCTTCCAAGAAGGCATGGAATAAACCCACTATCTAATTAATTTGCTACAAACCAGGGTTTTCCTGGTTTGTAGCAAATTAATTCAGGACTGTCCAGAATGTTGTCTGGACAGCCCCTCCTTTATTGCGGTAGATACTGCAATAAAGGTACTGTCTGGAGGGGCCTTAACCTGGGTCATTTTAGTATCAGTTGAAAAAGTGTGATAGTCTAATGCTTATTCCATGCAAAATGGAATAAGCATTGGACTTTGTTTTGAACAAAGAGCTGCATTTGCTATTCAGAAAAGTGTTGTGACTCCGATGAGGATGATGGGATTCAAGTTCACAATCAGGTTCAAAATGTTCCTGTTGTAGACAATGAGGAACAGGATGTGCAAGTTCAGTTTCCCACAGCAGGGAATGATGTTTTTGATATTGAAACTAGCCAGGTGCAAATTGACTCAGAAAAGGAGGACAGTTCTCAGCCTGAGAGTAGGCTGGAAGGCAACCAGGCTGACACTAACGAGCAGCCTGACCTTGATGAAATGGGAATCTTAGATCGGGCTGACTGTTTGGAATTAAGAGTTTGATGGAGTGTGAGAATAGCCAACAAGAAGGAGGTCAGAGGCCAAATAAATGATTTCATGTATTGCAAAGGGTATTAAGCAGTGTGTTTGATAACAAACCTTTGTCAGAGCAACTTCTCGCTCAGCTAAGCAGCTTGTGCTCATTTTCCTGTGTCCATGGTCTTGGGATTTTGTCATGTTCTCATGGGACTTTGTTTCGTTGGTGCCATTTGGAATTCTGCTTTACAGTACTATGTTTTATTGATCTTTGGAACTATTTGCTTTTTAAACTTTTCATCTTTTTTTTTCCAATAAACTACAAAGACTTCAGTCTGTGTGCAGTTCTGGTGATTTCAGCAAGGTGAATCTATTCTGAGGTGCAACAAAAAGTGTGTTTTCTGTACAGAAAACAATATTTCTACACAGGAGTATTACTTTCCATGTAGAATATGCTACAGTTGGGGACTTAGTCTGCACAAAATTAACACATAGTTGTCTTGTGTAGAAAACAGAACTATCTATTCAGAACACAGCATTTTCAGAAAAATCTGTGTGAAAGTATTTTCTGTGCAGAAAATGATATTCCCCGTGCATAAAATGCTGTTTTCTGTACAAAAATACCCTGTAAGAATTTTGTGCACAATAAATCTTGCAAAAAATATTCGAAAATTGCGTTGTTTTGGAAGGCTTTCTTGCCACAAGGTGACTTTATTCAAATTGCTTTCTTCAAGAAGAACATTTACAAATGACATCCCTGGTAACTTAACTATTGCATATTTAGTTGCACACTTCTGGATGGCTCAAAATCCTTTGATAGTACTTCTGAGATACCACTTATTAATTGACATTGGAGAAATAGCTGTGGTGCCTTCTCTATTGCATCATACAGCAACAAGCAAGCACATTTGCAGAATTGCAGTTTGTTGTGCATTGTCGGTATGCAGCAGAATGCGCGTAGAGTGTAGAGTGTAAACACTGCTATAAAAGTACTTGAATATAGATTTATTCTGCACCAGCACATTGTAAAATCTTGGCCATGAATAGCAGAATAAAACTAATCTGTCTCATGATGGTGTGATGAACTCATTGGGTTTTGAGTTCTCTGTAGGGAAAAGTTATCTTTCTGTGCTTTTCAGAAAAGCAATGGTGGCTGAGGCTTGCCAAGGTTGCTTTCTAAACATTTAGATCATGAAAAACAATGATGTCACAGTATTCTGCTTTTTACAAATTTATCTGCAGCTGTCTGAGATTTCACTTATTAATATATTTAATAAACACAAAGTTTTAAAACTTGGCATTATATTAAATGTCCTTTGACCAGTAGCTGGTCACTTGGAACACCTCTGGTGTTGTTATAAGAAGGTCATCCACTGTACATGTGGCAGGACTCATGCTGCATTATAATAGGCGTTCTATGGGTTGCACTTCTCCACATTCACATGTCATGGACTTCACTTTATGGCCCCATTTCTTAAGGTTGGCTCTGCATCTCGTGGTGTCAGAGTGCAGTCTGCTCAGCACCTTCCAAGTCACCCACTCTTCTGTGTGCCCAGGAGTTAGTCTCTCATTTGGTATCAGCCATGGCTGGAGGATCCAAGTTTTAGCCTGCTAGTTTTGGACTCTCGCTTGCTGAGGTGTTCCTTTGAGTATCTCTGAGGATAATAGAAAACTATTTCTTGATTTAAGGTGTTGGCATGCTGGCTGATATCTGAACAGAGGATATCAGTGGATATCAGTTTATGATTGAGGCCCAAGAAGAATGGCTAGCTGAGCCTGGGATTTTTGGCAACAGTTACAGATAGCTTTCTGTGTAGGAACTTACCAAGTGAGTTCTTACATCTGAGTTGCTGAAAGAAGATGACCTTTCACACGGACACCTAAGAACCATTTGAATCTCATAGAATCATAGAGTTGGAAGAGACCTCATGAGCCATCCAGTCCAACCCCCTTCTGCCAAGAAGCAGGAATATTGCATTCAAAGCACCCCTGACAGATGGCCATCCAACCTCTGTTTAAAAGCCTCCAAAGAAGGAGCCTCCACCACACACCAACTCCATTCCCACCAGTGAGCAAGTCTCTGAAAAGAAATTGTCACAGGGGTCCTAATTCTAGTTCTCACAGCCTCACATACTGGTCATCCTCCTTGCACTCCGATCATTGGCTAAACCAGTTTCCTTCACTCAATGTGGCTGCTGGCTGTTAAGGTGGATTGGGAGGTGTTTACTTAGGTGTATAAAATCCACATCGAACTGGATTATATGACAGTGTGGACTTGGATAACCCAGTTCCAAGCAGATATTGTGGATTATCTGCCTTGATATTCGGTGTCATATGGCTATGTGGAAAGGCCCATAGTCTTAACACTATGCCTACATAATTTAAGACTCATAGAGTTGGAAGGGGCATCCAGTCCAACCAAAGAAACACAGAATTAAAACACCCCAACAGATGGACATCCAGCCTGTGCTTAAAAATCTCCTGAGAAGGAGACTCCACCTCTGTCCGAGGTAGTATATTCCATGGCTGAACAAATCTTACCATCAGAAAGTTTTTCCTCATAATTAGATGGAATCTGATTGAATACACAGCAGTTATGGCTGAACAGCACAAGAAAGTACCAAAACAACAAAGCCAGCACTGATTTTCCTGTTCCTGTATGTAGTCTAACTTTAGATTGTGTCTCTATGGACACCGATTGTTCAGTGTTATATTTTCCCTGCAGATTTTGGGGGGAAAAGGAAGGGGAGAGGAGAATGGGAGAAATAAATTACAGCCAAAATACAACATGGCCATTGGCCTTTTGTAGTTTTGGTCAAGTTCTATATAATAGAAATTGCTTTGGGAGTTTCTTATAAATGAACACAGCTGGCCAATGACGAGTGAATGGAAAAGTTACATTTTTTTCCCTGCCCGAAATGCCTGCTATGCAAACTAATTTTGTTCTGTGCTTTACATATTTGCCTGCTGCTAATTAAATTGAGCTCTAATTCCAATTAAAATGCTGGTTTTCTTAAACAGACCACAGTAAAATGACAGTGCTGTGCAATTTGGTGTCTTCTTACGTGACTGCTGTGACAATGGTTTGCTCTGATATCATTCTGTCTGCTTAGTGGGTTACACTCCAAACCCAACAAAACCACTGGAATTTGCCATCCACTTTTCATTAAAAAAAACAACATTTCACTTGCGGCATTGTTTTAATTTTTCTTTTTGCAAATTTGCAAAGGATATCACTAGTGTAAAGGTCCTTCCCTTTAAATTCATTAGTATAACAGGAAGAGGGTGTACTATAATGGGAGCTAGGAGGACTTTGTATTTGGCAGTTACTAGCACTCATTAATGCTAACAGATGGATGGAAGTGCAGAGTTGTGTTGGTAGTACAGTAATAACAACCCAGAATCCTCCTGAACTATAGAGTCAGCTATTGCCCCTTCTAGACTGCCATATAATCCAGATTATCAAAGCAGATAATGCATATTATCTGCTTTAAATTGAATTATATGAGTCTACACTGCCTTATAATCCAGTTCAAAGCAGACAGCTATTTTGGGTACTTCAGCCATTTTGGCTAATGAGCAGGCGTGCATTGTGGGAAATGTAGTTTAACAGCACGGCCTTTTGCAATCTCTACTATTGGAGGCCTGGCCTTCCCAAACTATAGTTAAAGGTGGCTGTGATTAGACACGCTCACCGCTTCCCTTTTTGCAGTGCCGGTGGAAAGAATGAGATTTTAAAAATTCCCTTGCCTTTACCAAACTTGCTTAATGGTTGTGAAAATTAAAATAACCTTGGGAGACATCTGAACATTATAGAATATTTCCGAAAAAGGTAAGTAGTTCAAATTTGGACCCCCCGCACCCCAACTTTCCTGCATGGTTCATAACCCACTTTGGATGTACAAATTCATGTGTTTTTTTCTGAATTTCAGTCATTTCCAAACAGACGTATCCAACCCTACTAAACAATACTCTTAAAATTAAACTGTATTATCTTACAAAATAAATTTTCCTTAGAAAGGACAGAGCAGTAGTGTCGCATGGTGTCACATCTAGGAATCTCTTTCCGTACTAGCCCGTACCACAATATTGTTGGTAAAATACCATAATCCTCAAGTGCACGCAGACACATGCACACACATGTGCACAGAGTACCTGGTTCCTTGCTCTTGATGCTTCCCAGCAGTAAGGCAGCAGCAATGAAAAGCAGCTAGTTTGAAAGAGAGTAGGGAAAGAGCAAGGAACAACCCAGAAATTCAAATGCAAGTTTTCCCCATTCAGGAAACATGTCTCTTAGCAATCAGAATTTCAAATTAAGCCTATATTTACCATCATAAATCAAAGCACATCACACAAAAGCACTGCTTTGGCATACAGTGGGAAAAACTCAAGTGGTTGTTGTTTTAGCTGCTGGGGAGCAGTTGGGTGTATGGCTGGTAGGGAGGGACTAGTTGGAAACTGAAATCGAAAATAATAGGTAGATAGATAGATGATAGATAGAGAGTTAAATGAGCAAAGAAGAAGAGGTGAAACACCCTGTGTAAATGTGAGAGGGAAAGGAAGTGGGGAGCCCATCTGAGTATGGGCAAGGGATCAGGGTAAGAGCTAATTGAATCACTCTAAAGGTGGCACAGTGGGTTCAGCCACTAAACTTGCTGACTAAAAGGTCACAGGTTCGAATCTGGGGAGTGATGTGAGCTCCTGCTGTTAGCCCTAGCTTCTGCCAACCTAGCAGTTTGAAATCATGCAAATGTGAGTAGATCAATAGGTACTGCTCCGACGGGAAGGTAACGGCACTCCATGCAATCATGCCGGCCACATGACCTTGGAGTCTTGTACGGACAACGCCATCTCTTCGGTTTAGAAATGGAGATGAGCACCAACCGTCAGAGTTGGACACAACTGGACTTAATGTCAGGGGAAAACCTTTACCTTACCTACTTTTAAAGTTATCCATATGAGGGTGGTTCTACACTGCCATTTAATGTAGTGGGGTGGGAGATTGCATCAGCCTGCATTTGTCCAAACAATTCATGCAGCCTGATCCAAGTTAATGTAGAGTGAGCATCTGAATCCGGCTGCACCCCAGATTAAAAAAACACAGAGAATCATGCAACAGAATTTGAACCTTTCCTTGTCTTGGGACAGTGGAGGCACTGATTCCAAATTCCTGTGTGGGGGGGGGGGGGTTGAGAATGGTGAGGTAGAAATGCTGTAAAGAAATAAACAGTTCATTTTCTCTGGAGACCAGGTGCTTAATTAGTCACCATCTTTCATTTAACAGACATTTTCTACAATGTTCCTGCTCCAACATACGACTCATGGTCAGCTTGCAGTTTATTAAGGCTCCCTGATCCCTTTTACATGTACTGTTTTCAAGACAGTTGTCACTCATGCTATATCAGTGGTTCTCAACCTTCCTAATGCTGCGACCCCTTAATACAGTTCCTCATGTTGTGGTGATCCCGAACCATAACATTATTTTTATTGCTCCTTCATAACTAATTTTTCTCCTGTTATGAATTGTAATGTAAATATCTGATATGTAGGATGCATTTTCATTCACTGGACCAAATTTGGCACAAATATTGATCTGCCCAAATTTGAATAGTGGTGGGGTTGGGGGTTGATTTTGTCTTTTGGGAGTTGCAGTTGCTGGTATTTATAGTTACCCTACAACCAAAGAGCATTCTGGACTCCATTAACAATAGAATTGAACCCATCTTGGCACACAGAAAATACTGGGAAGGTCTGGTGGACATTGACCTTGAGTTTTGGAGTTTACCTACATCCAAAGAGCACTGTGGACTCAAACAATGATGGATCTGGAGCAAACTTGTCACGGATACTCAATATTCCCAAATACATAGATGGAATTTGGGGGAAATAGACCTTTACATTTGGGAGTTGTAGTTGCTGGGATTTATAGTTCACCAACAATCAAAGAGCATTCTGAACCCCACCAAAGATAGAATTGGGCCAGACTTCCCACACAGAATCCCAATGACCAACAGAAAATACCTTGTTTTCTGATGGTCTTTGGTAACCCATCTGACACTTCCTCATGACCCCCAGGTTGAGAAACACTGTTCTATATCTCTGCATTTCTTTCTGTTGAAATCCATTTTCTTAGTTTTTGGCACACTATCCAATCTGTTAAAGTCATTTTAGATTCTGATGCTGTCCTCTACACCTCATGATGTGCAGATTTGATAAGTGTGCCTTTTATTCTAGCATCCAAGTCATTTATAAAGACCTTGAACTGCACTGAGCCTAGACCACAACCTTGTGGCACCGCACTATTTACTTCTCCCCAGGATGAAGAGGACCCATTGGTGAGGACCTTTTGAGTTAGGTTAGTCAGCCAGTTACAAATCCACTTAACTGTAACACTTTGCAAAGGAAAAAAAAAACTAGGATGGGGTTGGCATAAGTTGGAGTTCACTCAAAGGTACATAAGAACAACAATAAATTGTAATGTTTATCAGTAATCTGTCTGATTTCATTTATTTCTTTTTCATGGAAAATTTATTTACAGTCACTGAAGGAAATACTACATTCTCTTTTACAGCAAAGCAGGGTTTGCCATCCTTTGCAAAGCCAATATGTCACTTTGAAGAACATTGCAAAAGAAACATCGCAAGGCTTGTGTTTCGAAATAATCTTCAGTTTGACCTCTCCGTTTGTTTGCTAATAGCATCGGGCATGATTCACTGTCTTCTTTGAAGTCGGAAAGCAAAACCTCTTACTTCTATAAATGCAGCATCTGAAATACCTTGGAAAAACAAGCAGCTTTAGAAGGAGGAGAAGTGGAGTGTTTATGAGTAAGGGGGGGCCTTTGGTAGTAGGTCTCACACGAATCAGAAACATCATATGTTTCCAAGGATGAAAACTCCCTGGAAGGTTAAATGGGTTGTATACCATCCCTTTTATTTCAGAGATGAGATGGCTTTTGGAAAGAAAAGGGGAAAAAAAGGGGGGGGGGATACCTTACCTGGCTCCTTGATGCAAGATCTCTCCACATGAAACAACCTCTCCAACACCTTGCTATTGGCAAGTGGATCTCTCTTTCCCTTCTTCAATACATGTCAGAAGACTATTAAATTAGTTGGGTTCCTGTGCAAATTTTTGATGCTCCAAAGGAGCCATCATTAAGTTTAAGGGAACTAGATTGTAGGTCTTTGGCAGAGGTAGACCTAAATTAATTCCTCTGCTAGAAGGCTTAAAGTGGTGGCAGGTTTCCTTCGATCAATATGTTGATGAAATACGTTTGAAAAGTCTGGAGATAAAGGCTCCCTTTTCTGGCCCAGAGACTTTTTGAACCACCGAGTTTTACTATTCTAGCCACCCTGGGATCTGAGTGGAGGGAGTTCTCAAAGGTGTGTTAGAAACCTTCCTGCTGTTCCTTGTGTTCTTCCAGAAAGACTCTCTAAAGGTTGAGATGAGAAGAAGAAAAGATCAAGAACTGATGTGCCTTTGTCTCCTTTTTTAATCTTTCCTGGTGCCCCTCTCTTATAACTAAAAATAAGGATTTATAGCAGTAGTTTACAGAAAAATGCCCATAAGGGAACCATGTAGAGGAAGAAACAGAAAGTTTTAATCCTTTAGTTTTGGAGAGTTCGATATCTCTAATGAGATTTGATTGTCATGCTTTCCCCACATGCTGTCTGTTTAAAAAGATGCCAATGGGCTTGATCAAGAGATACATTTTAAAACATGTTTTTCCCCTAAAAAGTGTGCCTTTATAGCTTTCACACAGAAAAGCACAGCCAATCTTAATCCCTGTACAATAGCCCTAAAGTCCACCCCATATTTTCAAAGCTGTTGGTTAGCTTTCTGTAAATCGGGAAAGTGACTTCCTTGTGAAAGTCCATGGAAAAAGAGTTCCAGAAATAGGATTTCACTGCAGAAAAAGTCTTCTTGTATCTGATTTATCTGGACTTCTAAAAAGTAAAACTGCCCTTGACCAGAATACCTAAGTAAGATGGAGCCATGCTAAAGAAAATGTGTTCTAAATTAAGAAATAATTAAAAACTGCAGATTTATTAAGATCTTAGGAATATAAAGGAAGACCTTATAGTCCTGACCTGTATCCTCATCAACTAACTTGTATTATCCACTGATGACAATAAAAATATTCAATGTAAAGTAAACATTCAATATGACTAGTCTTAACTATGGCTTAATAGCTTCTGTTTCATGATTGGCTAACGTATTTCCAGTATCCTCTATTCATTTGCTATATATGTTGTAAGGATATGTTACATGATATAGTGAATTGAAGGTTGGACTATGACCAGAGACTCAAATCCAAATCCCTGCTCAGATATCGAAAGCCACTGGGCAGGTCACCATCACTCAGCCTCAGAGGAAGGCAAAGCCAACCTCTCTGGAGTGGAGATATCTTGCGAAGAAAACCTTAGAATTGCCATAATTCTGAAATAACTTTAAGGCAGATGACAATATGTGTTGGATACTGTTGCAAGATAGATATTCCTAAAATGCTATGGTATCCATTGGGGTTTGGTTCCAAGATGATGTTTGAATCCATGGATATGGAGGACCAACTGTAAATGGTAAGGTGTATGTTTGGTTCAGGGACAAATAATTTAGAACAGTGATTCTCAACCTGGGGTCCCTAGATGTTTTTGGCCTACAACTCCCAGAAATCCCAGCCAGTTTAGCAGCTGTTAGGATTTCTGGGAGTTGAAGGCTAAAAACATCTGGGGACCCCAGGTTGAGAACCACTGATTTAGAAAGACATCTGCACCAGCACAGTATCAATAAATAAACATCTATCTTCATTTCATGGATGTCTCCATACTTGAACTCAATCTTTTGGGAGGACAGGCAGACAAATGTCAGCATGCTGGAAATAGCAAAGACCACCGGCATTGAAGCGGTGCTCCTGTTCCATCAACTGTGCCAGACTGGGCACGCTGTCCAAGTGCCCAATCACTGTGGCAGTTACTATACCCTCAACTCAAGAACAGAAAACAGAAAGTTGGTGGACAGGAAAAGTGATTTAAAGAAGGGCTTAAAGCCAACTTTAAAAACTGTGGCATAGACACTGAGAACTGGGAAGTCCTGGCCCTTGAGTGATCTAACTGGAAGTCAGTTGTGACCAGTAGTGCTGTGGAATTTGAAGAGGCACTAATGGAAGGCAAAAGTGAGAGAAGTGCCAAGAGAAAGACATGTCAAGCCAACCCTGAACGGGACTGCCTTCCACCTGGAAATTGATGCCCTCACTGTGGAAGAATATGTGGACCATGAATAGGACTCCACAGTCACTGACGTATCCACTGCCAAGACACTACACTTAGAAGGCCATCATACTTAGACAATAAGGGATTGCCTAAGTCTAAGTAAATAAGTACTTGAACCCAAGAAAGAAAGGATACAGGTTTTCCCTACATAAACAACTGGAGGACAGGTGAGTGATATTTCCATCTGGTCTGTAGATGAACAGCCAGGAGAGAGTACTTACTAAGTAGCTGATGCAGAATGTTGGCTGTTAACTTTTGAGTCAAACTTTGGACACTGTCTACCAAACAAAATATCCAAAGGAAGCATACTTCTTCAGTTGAAATTTATTTCCCTGATGCCAAGTGAAACTTTCAAGAAAAAGTTTGTTTTAAGTTGGAAAGTGAGGCTAGAAAATCCACTGTATTGGATGTTGGTGGGATATCTAGATCTAGGATGAACCATCTAATTTCAGGGAATACAGAGAAGCCTCACAGCCAAGCTCATTTAATCTTAAGGAAAAAGTAGGACTTTTATCAGCTTTACTTCCAACTAATTTTTTTTCCTACAGTATGCTGAAATGGCTAGATTGTGCCAAATGCTGGTCTCCTCTAGTTATGTACCAGACATCCTTTAACGGGAACAGCGAGCATCCAACAGTGATGTTGGATAATCAATCGAGTCTTCAAGGATAAAAATAAGCCAGGCAAAAATCTATCGCTTCTTCTTGCTTCCTGTGTGTTTGGAAATACCGTTAATGAAAAATGAGGTGGATGTATCCATTGCACATTTTTGGATTACTGTTGGGCACCATCAATCTGAAGCCTAATGAAACAGAGACCACCTACAGGGGAGGGATATTGTGTCCATCTGACAAACAGCATCTGATTTACTCACCAGTTGCAACGGCACAAGCTGGCACGAGCTGAAAAATTCCCTATTTCTGATCAGAAATGTTAGGCAAACTCCCAAACTCGCTTCCCACACCTGCAGAGAATCTAAAGGAGATACGGTACAGAACCTTTGTGAGTGGCACTGAAAAGTCAGAAAATGGGCAGATTTCCCATGCTCGAATTATAGTGGAAGGGGCCTTAATGATACCCACAATTTGCAACCCTTATCCCCTTATCCCCTTCATTGTAATGACACCTATGCTCTCCAACCATTTTTTTAAAAAGTAGCAAGTCAATTTGGTGCAGTGATTTCAGTTCTGAGCTTTTTTATGCCAGGAATGACTTGAGAAACTGCAAGTCGCTTCTGGTGTGAGAGAATTGGCTGTCTGCAAGGATGTTGCCCAGGGGATGCCCGGATGTTATACCATCCTGTGGGAAGCTTCTCTCGTGTCCCTGCATGAGAAGCTGGAGCTGACAGATGCGATCTCACCCCACTTCCCTGGTTCAAACCACTGATCTTTTGGTCATCAGTCTTGCCAGCACAAGGGTTTAACCCATTGTGCCACTATACCATCCTGTGGGAAGCTTCTCTCGTGTCCCTGCATGAGAAACTGGAGCTGACAGATGCAATCTCACCCCACTCCCCTGGTTCAAACCACTGATCTTTTGGTCAGCAGTCCTGCCAGCCAAAGGGTTTAACCCATTGTGCCACTGGGGGCTCCCAGTGTTGGACTATGACTCTGGAAACTAGGGTTCGGTTCCATGCTTGGGCATGGAAACCCACTGGATGATGTGAGTCAAGTTACACTCCCTCAGACTCAGAAAATCTGTGATAGGTTTGCCTTAGGGGCATCATACGTCAGAAATTATTTGAAGGCATAAGAAAATAAAACAATGCAAGAGAGTACTCAAAGGACACATCCTTTCTTGTCCCATCACTTCTCCAGGCATATTAGGAGGGTAAAATGAAGAGGGTCTTCTCAGGCTGCATCTATACTGCCATATAATGCAGTTTCAGAATGCAGATTTAATGCATTGAACTGGATTATATGGCAGTGTAGACTATAATAATAATAATAATAATAATAATAATAATAATAATAATTCAGACTGACAGAGTTTTGGAGCACAATACTCCTGACCTCATGATCGTGTTAAAAAACAGAGTGTGGATTGTCGATGTTGCAATCCCAGGTGACAGCAGGTTTGAAGAGAAACAACTGGAAAAGCTGATATGATATGAGGATTTAAAGATCGAGCTGCAAAGACTCTGCCACAAACCAGTAAAGGTGATCCCAGTGGTGATTGGCACACTGGGTGCAGTCCCTAAATACCTTGGCCTGCATTTAAACACAATAGGCACTGACAAGATTACCATCTGCCAGCTGCAAAAGGCCACCTTACTGGGATCTGCATGCATTATTCACCAATATATCACACAGTCTTCGACACTTGGGAAGTGCCCGACATGTGATCCAATACAACAGCCAGCATAGTAATATTGTTTGCTGTGGACTCATCTTGTTGTGTTTCAAATAATGATAATATAATAATAATCATCATCATCATCTTTATTTATACTCCACCACCATGTCCCCAAAAGGGACTTGGGGCGGCTAACATGAAGCCAAGCCCAAAAATACAATACAGCAAAATAAAATACAAAGCAACAAAAAATTGCATCACAATAAAATACATAAAGTAACAGGATAAAATTAGCAGTGCAAAATAACATAATGAAAAATAGAACATAATGGGCAGGCCAAATACACAAGATAAAATGATAAAACCCTGGATGGCTTAGGAATGGAAAAGTGTATTTGTGAGAGGGGAATCACACTGTATTTGGAGACAATTTGCTGGATTTGTGTTCCCATTATTGTCCTCTCACAGGGACCTTTTCCTTTACACCTTTGCCATAGGAATGAGGCAAAGAAGAATTAGCCAGCCAGGGCAGAAACGTGACTGAAGCTTCAGAAGGAGGAGAGAAGGCAACTCTGAGCAAATTGGAGCCACCTCGGTGGGCAGACACGCTTTACTTATTTAAAGTAGAACAATGCCGTGAATTCACAACCAGGAGCTCCTTTGTTTTTGCGACTAGGATGAGTTTAGTGGCAGTGCCAGCTTTGTCACCTTCTGACTGGCTGTGACTTTACAGAACAAAAAATCAAATACAATCCAAAGAGGAGTTATGGTTTGTATCGGTTGGGTTCCCCACCACAGTTAGAGATGTTGATCTGCACATCCAGGTGGGGGGACTGCTATACAGATGCAAGAGTACAACATTTGTGAAACCCAACCACTGCTGTTTGAAGGCTTCCTGGCAGACATGTTCTAGCTGTTTGCAAGTCAGCTAACCATTCACATGTGAGACTGCTCTGGATAAAAGTTATATCCTCTTTCATCAGTTTCTCCGGTTCCTGAGAGGGCTCGCCTGGATCACATCCTACTGAACCTGCCCTGCTGTACGCACAAACTTAGGATTTATGCTTAGCAGGTGCGGGGTTGTGATAACATCTTTCTTGAAAGTTGACTTCTACTGCCAGGAGCAAAAAGAGCAAAGAAAGATGCTGCTGCTTTTTGTAGAGTCTGCTCCGTGCAGCAATAAATGAGCAACTTTCCAGCTGACTTGGAAGACCCTCCTGTCTGTTATTTTCAAAATGGCAACATTTGGTCTTTATTTTAGCTACGGCAATGAAATTTGAACTGTCTAGTATTATCGTTCAGGCAGTGTCCTAAATACCAAGAACTGAACGCGAGTGAATGCACATGTGTATTGTAAGGGGTTGCAACAAAGGCAGATGAAATGAGATTCAGTCAGGAATATAATTCTTCTCTAAGTATCTTCTTGAAAGTAGCAACAAATAATTTCAGCAATTTTCTTTCTGTTGCAAGAAAGTATTTGAAAACTGCACTTTTTGCAGGACATTCACAATTTGGTATTTATTCTGGGCAAAATTTACATATGGTAGTTTTGTGCAGAAAACATTAAAAAAATTTGCACAGAAGGTAGGCTTTTTTGCATGAAAAATAACATTTTAATGTAGAAATATTAATTCCTGTGCATAAAATGTTGATTTCTGTTAAGCTAATGTTATCGGTGACTTGGAAGTCACTGAACAGACCATGCTCTGGCACCACGAGATGCACACCCAGTCTTAAGAAATGGCTGCAAAGTGGAGAATCTTAAGACAAGGCTACAAAGTGGAGAATCTTAAGAAATGGCTACAAAGTGGAGAATCTTAAGACATGGCTACAAAGTGGAGTCCATGACATGCGAGTGTGGAGAAGAAGAAACCACAGACCACCTACTACGATGCAACCTGAGCCCTGCCACGTGCACAATGGAGAACCTTCTGACAGCGACACCAGAGGCACTCCAAGTGGCCAACTTCTGGTCAAAGGACATTTAGTATAATGTCAAGTTTTTGACTTTGTTTGTGGTTTTTCTATACATTATAGCTGTATTCTCAGTTTGCTTTTGACATGATGACAACGATAAAAACAACAGCAACAACAACAACAGAAGTAATGAGGTAGATGCTATTTCCCCAAATAAAGCAAGTTTTTGTTTGTGGTTTTTCTTTACATTATAACTGTATTCTCAATTCACTTCTGACATGATAAATAAATCTGCTATGCAAATCTTCTATGCAAATCAAGAATTTGTGAATTTTACACAGAATAAGCCCCATTATATATTTTTCTACACAGAATTTTCTGCACAGCAATTAATTTCTGCATTGAAATATTATGTCCAATGCAGTAAATCTTGTTTTGTGCACAAAACAACCATGTGCATTTTTCATTGAATAGATCCAGAACTGTGAAGATTCTCATCAGTCTGAGTTTTGCAACATTCAAAAAAGACAACTTTTCAACCATTTTTTAAAATATTTTCCAATATTTTTCCATCCTTAATGGCTCTTTAGGGCCACCCCACTCCAGCAACTGAGATAATATGAGGATGAAGGAGGAATGTGATAGAAACATTGGGACATTTCAAGAGCTATTTAAAAAGCAAGCTGGTAAAGGATTAATCATGGTGTTGGAAGGTTGGGTATGCAAATTGAGAGAAGGTTAATTCCTCCCATCTTATGTTGAGATTATAAAAAAAATAGAGAAGTGGGCAATTAGAGACTGGTATACTGTTCCCTACCCTCCAACTTGTCACAGATGGAAACTGGAGGACATCTGGTCAAGCAACATCGGAATATGGTCAATGCTGCAAAAGTCACTCACAGGGAGAACTCACAAGCTAGGAGAGGCTGCAGTAGTTTGCCTTTGCCTTGATGTAGTGGAGAAAATCAAATGGGTCTCTTCCCCTTGCTTAGTAAACAAACTCAGATATGGAAGGGCCATATGGAAGCTGCAGAGACTCTGCAAATAGCTCTGGGGAAGACTTTGGTCAGTGTGGAGGGAGAAAAGGGATAACAAACTCTGCATCACACACACACAAAAGACATCTGCAAGCATAAGGTTGACTTAATGCCTGCATATGCCAGTAACCAAATCCCTGTCCATGTGTCATATTATTTATCATTCACCTTCCTTTCTTGCTAGCATGAGCTATGTGAGGGCTTAGATTGACTTCCATTATTCAGCAGCAGTAACAAAATGTCACTAGATTCCTCTTAATGCTCTATCAAACAATAACTCTAGTGCAAGAAAAAAAATCTGCTATTTACTCTTTATACCATGTGCTGGATAATTTATGTGACCCTTTGAGCAATATTACTCATCAGTTTATGTTTATTTGGCCCCTTCTCTCCCAACATGGGCAAGGTGCCATTTTTATACATTTGCCGGGATATTTTTATTGCCTTATAATCAAGGCGCCCCCATCTAACACCACAGATGCTTATGTTGATGACGCGGAGAAGAAGAGGCATAAATAAGGAGGCAGAACTGCCAATTACTCCGAGATCAAATCTATTACTGCTGTAACAACAGCCCCACTTTTCACAATCATACGGCTGCATCCTCCCCATCTCCCATTTCCTTGTGGGAAATGAGATAAGCTCAGCTTGTGTGTCCTGAAAGCTAATGTCAACAGACCACTTAGAATAGAGTGTGGCCAAGCATGTACAATGAGGCTGGGAGAGGCATGAAGCCATCCTTTGTGAGCTGAGCACTAGTCTTTGTGTGAATGGTAGGAAATAATCCCTGGAATAAATACGGGAAAAATTGGGGAAAATAAATATTTGCTGCAGTTTTGCAAAATCATTTTTCCCCAAGAAAAACATGAAAAATAGATTACGGGAAATTTTCTCTTTCAATGGTGTTTTCATATTTTTGTTTATATTGAGCCATTGGTATCCGCTGGGGTGTGGCTCCATGGATACCAAAACTGATGACTATTCAAGTCCCATTATACTCGAGGGTTTACTAAAATGGTTTCTCTTATGTAAAATGGCAAAATCAACATTTGCTATTTATTTTATTTCCAAAAACTGTGCAGCAGATAGACTTGACTATCTTGACAATTCAAAGTGCTGGTTTTGACCTACAAAACCCTGTACGGTTCCGGCCCAGCGTATCTGTCCAAACAGATCTCCCTCTACGTCCCACCTCGGAGTTTAAGATCTTCTGGGAGGCCCTGCTCTCGACCCCGCCTCTGTCACAAGTGAGATTGGCGGGGACGAGGAGCAGGGCCTTCTCGGTGGTAGCCCCTCACGCATGGAATTCACTCCCCGGGGAATTTAGATCAGCGACATCCCTCCTTTCCTTTAGAAGGAAATTAAAAACATGGATTTGGGACCAGGCATTTGGGCAAACTGGCAGATAAATAAAGGACTACGACGACCGATAGGAACAGACAATGTAGAATGAAATATGGACTCTGAGTTGGCGAACGCTGAGCTGAGATTGGTTTATTGACTGTGACATATATTGATTCTTTTTTAACTGTTATAACTGTTTTAATTGCTGTTTTATTCGTTTATCTGTATTATTGTGTAGGCATCGAATTGTGCCTTTTTGTAAGCCACCTTGAGTCCCCCCTCGGGGGTTGAGAAGGGCGGGGTAGAAGTACACGAAATAATAAATAAATTGACTGTAATAGCCGTTCAGTGGTGGAATAGATTTCGTAGGAATTGGACTGATTCTCCTTTGGAAAACTTCAACCCAAGGTTGGATAAGCATCTTTTCTACTGCATGGCAAGGTGTTGAACATGGTCACCTTGTTAGTCCTCACAGAATGAACATGATCTTTTCCAAGGTGAGCAATGTTCTTGGACTGAGGGTTCTTGGACTGCATCAGCCCTTGATTGGTTGAACCCCAAGCTTTGTTCCCCTAAAAAGATTTGTTAAAATTTCTGGGTCTCTTCTTGCTAAAAAGAAGAGTCTTTCATTGTTAAAGGCTTTCACAGCCGGAATCACTGGGTTGTTGTGAGTTTTCTGGGCTGTATGGTCATGTTCCAGAATGCTTCTGGAACATGATTTCCTCCAGATGCACTTCAGTCTCCTTCTCACCTGCTTCATCTCCGCCAACTCTTCAGAGAACCAAGGAGATGGTGTAACTCTGTGCAGTTAGAGAGGACGTTTGGGAGCGATTGTGTCTATCAACCTGGCCGTCTCACTATTATAGCAATCAACCAAGGCGTTGACAGGATTGCCAGCCTCCATGACAGAAAACTCACAGCAGCCATGGACAGTCTATCCTTAGCCTAAACTAGAGGAGACTTTGGATACGAAAGTGAAAATCAATTCTGGGATGTATTGTCGAAGGCTTTCATGGTTGGAATCACTGGGTTGTGGTAGGTTTTTCCGGGCTATATGGCCATGTTCTGGAGGCAATTTTTCTCCTGACGTTTTGCCTGCATCTATGGCAAGCATCCTCAGAGGTAGTGAGGTCTGTTGGAAGTAGGAGAAGAAGCCTTACTTCCAATAGACCTCACTTACCTCTGAGGATGCTTGCCATAGATGCAGGCGAAACGTCAGGAGAAAAATTGTCTCCAGAACATGGCCATATAGCCCGGAAAAACCTACAACAACCCAATTCTGGGATGGCCCAGGAGTCCCATGAACCCTAATATAACTCAACCCCCCACGAACTACAGACTCCACTGTCATGATACCATAACTTTGGCAGAAGATTATCAAAACTATTTTTCAATTCCTTTATCAAAGCAACCCTTTTACCTCTCAAGACAATCTGATCTATTGTTGAAGAGCCATCACTGTTAGGATATTTCTGTTAAAGTTCAGCTGAGATGTGCTTCTTACTTCTAGGAACAAATGGGAAGAAATCTGTCCTACCTTCTGGACATCAATCCTGGAGATATTTCATTGATAAGTCTATAATTAAGGCCGAAGGTTTAGTACAGCTGGTAAATCACCAGCAATTATAAGATTTATCAACCGAATGGTTGCAAGTTCAAAGCTCCAGGTTGGCGTGAGCTGCTGACTATCAGCTTAGCTCACTGTTTACCTTAACAGTTTGAAAACAGCTTTAGCTGTAAGTAGAGAAATTAGGTACTGCTAAAATTGGGGGAGGTGTTTTACGAAGCCATAAAGAAAGAAGATCAGAAAATGCTGGGCAATCAAAAGGAAGAAGTCCTGATGACTCTTCAAAATAGAGGATGGAGCAACAGCACCCCCTGTGGCTGAACTCAAGCCCAACCTTCCATGGCACTAAAACAGCTGCACACTGAGCCGAAACAAACCACCTCCTTCTGTTCTGTCTGTCTGTGTATTGTCTATACAAAATGACATTGAATGTTTGCCGTGTATGTGTACTATGATCTGAGTCCCCTTCGGGGTGAGAAGGGCGGAATATAAATAAAGTGTTGTTGTTGTTGTTATTGTTGTTGTTAGGCCTACTCTTTAACTTCCTTTTCTGTTGACTAAGTTTACCCAGCTCTTTCCGTCATTCTTCATGTTTTCTAGACCCTGCGCCATTCTGATTATTGGCTTCCTCTGGAAGTGTTCCATTTTGTTAGCATAAAAAAAATGTGCTCCCCCCATATATTAAAAAAATCTCTTTCCATTTTAGATGCTGCTCACTGTGAAATGAATGTTGTCCTTCCAAGTACATGAGATTAATTGTCAGTAATTGAACACAGTTTGCAGGCTAATTATGTAAAAATTGATATTAAAAGAATACTACCGGATTGATGGAGTTTAGCAGTTCATATTTAGTTTTACAAATTACACGAGTTGAGAGGCAGCAGTAAGAAACAATAAAAATCCACTGAGAGCTGCTAAAGCAAATTAAGGTTTACTAGTCCTTTGAAAGACAAATGATCCAAGCGCTTGTAATGCAGGGAGGGCAGTAAAAATTGTTCCTGACATTTACTATAGATTTAAAATATCAAATGGTCTTGGATGCCATATGTTGAACACATTTCATTTTTCCCCCCTTTGAGGGTAAATGCGGTTTTATTTGAAAGGAGAAAGGACGGTAAGGGGAAAAAAGAAACCTGGGATAAGATCTCTTGGACCTAGTTTCCTTATGTTATGTCATTGGAGGAATGTCTGAGGATGATGTGATTTTCAAACTATTATGTAGGTAACCCTGGGATTCCACTGAACCTCTTCAAGAAGTCTACAAGAAGATGAGGAACATCAGAAATGTATTTCTGGGAAAGGAACACATTTCAGGGGCAGAACACATATTTTGTATACTGAATGTTGCAGGTTCAATCCTTGGTTTCTCCAGTTAAAACAAACTTGTCTACATCTGCCATTTATCTAGAAATGGACCACAAGCCCTAACAACACCCAGGGACTTCTGGCTCAAGAAGTGGGTTAATTAAGCAAAGTTGGAGAATGCCCTGGAGCTTTGGCGAAACTCCGGTGCAATCCCACACTTTTGGAAGACTGTGGAGAGAGTGATAGTACTGAGACTACGGAATGACCATTTAGAAAGAAAATTTGGAAGATTGTTACAATATATGATAACTGCAACAAGAATGGTTTATGCTCAGAAATGAAAGTTACCAGTTATTCCAACACAAGAGGAATGGCTGATAAAATCTGCAAACTAGCTGAGATGGACAAAATAATTATGCAGATTAAGGAGAAATCTTTGAACGAGTTCAAGAAAGAAGTTAGCCAGAGGTTTGTTTATTACATTTTCACAACAATGACAGGGACATTTGTCACCTGTGGGATTTATTCAATGAATAGACTACTATCAAAAGTAGAAGTGTGATTATATAATATCACTAGCTGTACCTGCCACGAGTTGCTATGGCCAACCTTCCTTCCCTCTTTCTCTCCTTTCTTTCTTTCTTTCTTTCTTTCTTTCTTTCTTTCTTTCTTTCTCTTCTTCCTTCCTTCCTTCCCTTTCTTTCTTTCTCTCTTTCCTTCCTTCTCTTCTTCCATCCTCCCACCTTTTCTTTCCCTTCTTTTTTTCTCTCCTTTCCTCCTTCTCTACATATTTTTGGACTGAAACTTCCAGCAGTCCTCCTGATCTATCTATCTATCTACCTACCTACCTATCTCTATTTAATCAATCTATCTCGAGCATTACTGGGAGCTGAAATCCAGGAATAGGAAATTGGAAATATGCAGGGATTGGGATGCTCTCAAAGAAATCAAAAGAGAAGAAAGCTTGGATCTTGGAAGCAATGCATTTGGATCATCCTCCTCTCCTAAAGGACCTGTTCTAGGGGATGCTGGGAGCTGTAGTCCAGAAGAGAGTGTGGATATGCTATTGTGTGTTTTGTTTGACTGGGGAGTCGTTTTTTTTTTTTTTGTTTTGTTTTTTTTGGCTTTTTGGGTCATAGGGCTCCTCATAGGGCTTGTTCTCCAGACCCTTGATCATTTTAGTTGCCCTCCTTTGGACACATTCCAGCTTGTCAACATCTCCCTTCAACTGCGATGCCCAGAATTGGACACAGTATTCCAGGTGTGATCTAACTAAGGCAGAGTAGAGGGGGAGCATTACTTCCCTGGATCTAGACGCTACACTCCTATTTATGCAGACTGAAATCCCATTGGCTCTTTTAGCTGCAGCATCACATTGTTGGTTTATGTTTAACTTGCTGTTCACAAGGACTCCAAGATTTTTTTCACATGTACTGCTCTCGAGCCGGGAGTCCCCCATTCTGTATCTTTGCATCTCTTTGTATCTCTGCAGGATCTGAGTGAACCCTTTGGTTTCAAGGTCCACCAGGGCAACATACATACATGTCTCTTTGGTTTCCCATTGGGAGTCTTACTAAGAATCATGTGATAATTAGGCAGAATTCTGGGAAGAAGATGGACTCTGAAGACAAAAAGTAGCAGTCACAGAGGCATATCACAGCCCCTGAATGGCTTAGTGGTATGTTAGAGCCCTTGATTTATGGGTTGCATCTATACTGTAGAATTAATGCAGCTTGGCATCACATTGACTGCTATAGTTCAATGCTCTGGAATCCTGGGAGCTGTAGTTTGGTGAGGCACCAGCGTGCTTTGACAGAGATGGTCAAAGAGTGGGTTGTAGGTTTTTTTGGGCTGTATGGCCATGGTCTAGAGGCATTCTCTCCTGACGTTTCACCTGCATCTATGGCAAGCATCCTCAGAAGTAGTGAGGTTCCTCACTACCTCACTACCTCTGAGGATGCTTGCCATAGATGCAGGCGAAACGTCAGGAGAGAATGCCTCTAGACCATGGCCATACAGCCTGAAAAAACCTACAACAACCCAGTGATCCTGACCTTGAAAGCCTTCGACAATACATGGTTAAAGAGCTTGGAAAACTACAGCTCTCAGGATAATGTAGTATTGAGTTATAAAGTCAAAATGCATTAATTCTACAGTATAGGTGCACTATGGTGACATAATACACGTTAATATAGTAATTTTCCTGAGTAAGGTTACAGGTGGGGTTTCACAGGAATCTCGAGAGGGTCTTCTTTTTCCTCAAAGCTCAGGCTATTAAAATTTACTTTTTGAGATAGATTCCCGCTGGCCCAAGAAAGGAACAGAAAAGTAACAAAAAGGTAAGGAGGAAATTGGATCCTGTCTCTTACTTCTGTTCAAACATGGAAAGAACTCTTTCATTCATAGAGGGAGACATTAAACCCAAGTCTATGAATACAATCTCTGTGGCATTCTTCTATATTAAGAGTTTTTAATAAAAGATTATGAAAGGTGGACTTGGTGGAAGAGTAGATTGCTATAAGGTCGAGAAATCTGCCTCCTAAAGTAGCTGGAAATCATACTTCTAGCAAAACTGGATGATAGTTTTTATTGGCATGAGATGTAGGATAAAGGAAAACTTTTACAATGTTATAGGTCCCAGTCCTCTTGCAAAAGCACATGTGCCATGTTAAGTTCCAGAGATGATGAGAGAGAAAGCAAGATGCTAACTTTGACCAGATGGTAAAACTGGATACAACTGAATGACATCACGCCACAGGCCGGCCTCTATAATAAAACCAAGTAAGCCAAAAGGGTTTAAGGTCCAAGAAGAGATGAACAGAAGTATTGAAGGAAAGCAAAGGACATCCCCTTGAGAATGCTTTTCAGGAGATCATGTCTAGACTCCAAATGTTAAAAGTCTTTCCCATTTTGGAAACAGACCAAGGACTCTGGCAAGTCAAACTTTGAGTAAATATACAGGATTTTGAGCTTCCTTCCCAGTCTTTTTAGTAAGGCAAGTGTGGATCTTCAAAGAAAACCGAATGCTCTATTAAATGACAGGACAGCTCATACAATACTTTACATTGGGTTTGTGGGTTACATCAAATCACAGTAATTAGTGCGGGCCCATGCAAAATGTGGTAATGCTTCACCAAACGTACTATGTACTATGCAGACTGCAGCCAGGAAATCAGAAGATGCTTACTTTTTGTGAGGAGAGCAATAATCAATCTTGATAAAATAGTGAAGAGTAGAGATAACACAGTGGCAATGAAGATCCACTTAGTTAAAGCAATGGTATTCCCCATAGTCACCTATGGCTGTGAGAGCTGGATCATAAGGAAGGCTGAGCGAAGGAAGATAGATGCTTTTGAACTGTGGTGTTGGAGGAAAATTCTGGGAGTGCTTGGACCGCAAAAAGATCCAACCAGTCCATACTCCAGGAAATAAAGCTCAGATGCTCACTGGAGGGAAGGATATTAGAGGCAAAGATGAAGTACATTGGCCACATAATGAAAAGGTGGGAAAGCTTGGAGAAGACAAAGATGATGGGAAAATGGAAGAAAAAAGGGAAGAGTTGACGACCAAGGACAAGATGGATTAAGTGACTGAAGTGAATTCCTTGAAGTGACTGGCTTGACCTTGAAGGAGCTGAGGATGGCCATGGCTGACAGGGAGCTCTGACCTGGGCTGGTCCATGAGGTCACAAAGCATTGAAAGCGACTGAACAAATAAATAACAACAAACTATGATCACCCAATCACAAAGTGGCTGAAAATGAATTAAAAGGTAGCCATGAGCTGGAAATGCCTTTTTCTCCCCTAGATCTGAAACATAGTTGAATTGGGATGAGTCCCATTATTATATACACATCTGCTTTGCTGATTTGGCAGGAAGAGTCTCAGCTAATCGTCTTCCATCCCAGTTTTTACACTGCCATGTAATGCAGTTTGAAAGTGCCTTATGTGGTCAGGGTAGACTCTCATTATGCAGTTTAATGCAGTTAAACTGAATTATATGAGTCTACACCAGTTGTTCCCAACCTTTTTTTGACCAGGGACCACTTGACCAGGAACCACTTTGAATAGGGTCCACTTTGAACAGGGACTACTCGACCAGGGACCACTTTCCAAGATGGTGCGCTAAGGACCATATGAGTGTGTGAAGAAAAACCTTATTGTGTGTAATTATCATGAGCAGCTGGCAAAGTAGGTCAACCAGCAATCTTGGACCACACCCAAGGGGCTATATCTGTTTGACTTTTCTTGAATATATTCTTGAGTACCAGCATGAAGTTACAGAAGGAGATGCTGAGGGAGAGATCCTGGAGAACTTCTGGAGGGCCTTTTCTCTGAGGAGACCTATGCTACAAGGCTTTGTTCTGGGGAGCAGTTTGGAGAAGCTACTCTGAAGGAGGTTATGGTGAAATAGCTATTTACTTCAAGGTTTATTTTGATCTCTCATTTGCTGTAAGATGAAGATGCCTTATTTTCTGTTTCTTGTAAAGACTGTGTAAGATTGTAGCACTGCTTGATTTTGTTTTTGTATGCAACATTGCCAGTTTATGTTTTCATCTCTGCTGAGTAAAGAGTAAAGCTTTTTTTGTTCATTTTTACTCCAGTCTGTGAATCTTTTGTGTTTGGACTTTGGGCCCTTGGACGTTGGGCAAAAGTCGCTACGTAACACAACATTAGTACCAAAAGGGTTACAAATCAGTTTTTTGTCAACTTTAGATTTGGTTTGGTTATTTGGGGCGCTGATTCACAAAACTGCATTGGATAGACCACATCAGCTCTAGTTTCTGATACAGAACATATGCCATCCAGTACTCGCCATCTGCTCACCCACAGAAAACCATATTTAATAATCTAGAACTGATGTGGTCTATCCAATGCAATTTTCTGAATCATCACACCAAATAACCCAAGGAACAGGCCTAAAAATGAAGACACAAAGTTGCCCCTGCTTCTAGGCACCATATGGAAAGGCTCCGCTCAGGGAAAGGGAGGAGGAGGAGGAGAAGAAGCAGTCAGGTTTGTTGTCACACCTTTCGTGGGTAGTCAGCTTCTTCCCGTCCAACATCTTCATTGCCAGGAGCCCCCGGTGGCGCAGTAGGTTAAAGCCCTGTGCCTGCAGGACTGAAGACCGACAGGTCGCAGGCTCAAATCCGGGGAGAGGCAGATGAGCTCCCTCTAACAGCTCCAGCTCCTCATGCGGGGACATGAGAGAAGCCTCCCACAAGGATGATAAAACATCAAATCATCCTGGCGTCCCCTGGGCAATGTCCTTGCAGACAGTCAATTCTCTCACAACTGGAGCTCCTGACACGACATTGCCTTGGCACTGTAAGAGGGTTTTGCGAGACCA
This sequence comes from Anolis sagrei, assembly GCF_037176765.1. Lineage (NCBI taxonomy): Eukaryota > Metazoa > Chordata > Lepidosauria > Squamata > Anolidae > Anolis > Anolis sagrei. Next base: position 14,606,559 of record NC_090021.1, read on the forward strand.
GTCAGTCTTGTTGCAATGATGTAGTAATGGTGAGGCTGCAGACCATATTTTAGTTCTTGCGGACCACTGGTGGTCTACGGACTACAGGCTGTGATCCAATGCTCTACACTGACCATACAATAGATTTTGAAACGCAAATAAATCAGGAAAATGGTTAGCCAAATTAGTTCGGAAAAAAAGACAAGCACAACGAATAGTAAAGATAAAGAAAGGAAATGAGGAGGTTACAACAGATGAAGAGATATTGCGACAATTTAAAGAATACTATGAAAAGCTTTATGCGAAAGATGATATTTCTCTATCTAATATAGTGGAATATCTAAGTAAATTTAATATATCTAAAATTACGGATACCCAAAGGGAAGAACTGAACAAAGAAATTACAGAGGAGGAGATTGAGACTGCAATAAGGAAAATGGATGCGAATAAAGCACCAGGCCCGGACGGTTTCACCGCCGGGTATTATAAAACATTCAAGAAAGAGCTTATGCCAATGTTAAAAAAAGTAATGAATGGAATTTTCCAGAATCAAGGAATTCCAGAAACTTGGAATTCAGCGGAAATAATTGTCATACACAAAGAGCTATCAGACCAATCAGATGTGCGAAATTATAGACCTATTTCGCTCCTAAACGTGGATTACAAAATCTTTACGAACATTCTGGCCCAAAGACTGAAAACCTTCCTGAGTAACTGGATTGGGGAAGAACAGGTTGGATTCCTACCAAAAAGAAATATAAAAGACAATATGAGAATAGTGATAGACATGATTGAACACTTTGAAGCCAACCCTCAAAAAGAAGTGGCCTTCCTCGCAGTTGATGCGGAGAAGGCATTTGACAATTTGAATTGGGATTTTTTTAAAATTTTAATGAAAGAATTGGACATGGGTTTTCAATTTATAACGGCCATAGAAGAAATTTATAAGAACCAAAGTGCCAGAATTCAAGTAAATGGACAAACATCGGCTGAATTCAAAATAGGAAAAGGCTCTAGACAAGGCTGTCCTATATCTCCCCTGATCTTTATAATGTCATTGGAAATTTTGATGAAAAAGATAAAAGAAGAGGAAAAGATCAAGGGGGTAAAAATTGGGAAACAAGAATTTAAGGCTAGAGCCTATGCAGACGACTTAATTGGTATAATAGAAAATCCACGGGAGAATATCAAAAATTGGCTAGAAACAATTGAGGAGTTCGGAAAGTTAGCCGGATTTAAACTAAATAAAAATAAAACCGTCATTTTAACGAAGAACATGGCAAAAGACAAACAAGAGGAACTAATGAGAATCTCAGGCTTACAAATTGTAAACAAGATAAAATACTTAGGTATTTGGCTTACAGCCAAAAATGCCCAGCTCCTCTCCAACAATTATGAAAAACTTTGGGGTGAAATTAGAAAAGACTTGGAGAAGTGGAAGTATTTAAATCTTTCTTTGCTAGGAAGAATTGCGTTAATTAAGATGTCTGTTCTTCCAAAATTGCTTTATCTATTTCAAAATATCCCAATAATAAGGAATGTTAAGAAATTTAAGGAATGGACAAAGGATCTCTCGAAATTTATATGGAAAGGGAAAAAGGCAAGAATAAAGTATCAAGTCTTGACAGATAAAAAAAAGAGAGGAGGTTTTGGGTTACCCAATTTTAAGCTATACCACGAAGCTTGTGCCTTGATCTGGATTAAAGAATGGATGAAATTGAAGAGTGAGAATCTTCTTACTTTAGAAGGCCATGATCTTCGGGTTGGCTGGCATGCCTATATATGGTATGGAAAAGAGAAACAGGAAAGAAACTTTGGTAACCATTTTATCCGATCCTCATTACTTAGAATTTGGGAAAGATACAAAAAATATTTTTATTCAAAAACTCCGCTTTGGATCTCCCCAGTGGAAGCGAAGCAGAGAAGATTGTTGGGCTGGACAAACTGGCCCACATATAAAGAACTTTTGAGACAAAGCTCAATGGAGTTAAAAACCTACGAAGAAATAAAACAAAACTATCCAAGGATTATGTGGCTGAATTACTTACAAATAAAAGAACAATATAATCAAGACAAAAAGCTGGGTTTCCAACTCAAAGAAGAATTTTGGGACAAAATTTTAAATACGGAGACAAAATGTATTACAAAATTATATGATAAGTTGCTAGAATGGTCCACCGAAACGGATCTAATAAAAAGTTGTATGGTAAAGTGGGCGGAGAATTTTAAAAAAACAATAGCAATGGCGGATTGGGAAAAAATGTGGAACAAAAAATTAAAGTACACTTATGCCACAGACTTAAAAGAAAACTGGTTGAAAATGTTCCACAGGTGGTATATGACACCAGTGAAACTAAATCAGATGTATAAAGATGTATCTAAGATTTGTTGGAAATGTAAAGAACATGACGGAAGCTTTTTCCACCTTTGGTGGAGCTGTGAAAAATCTCAAAAATATTGGAAAGAAATACATGATGAAATGCAGAGACTATTTAAAAAAAAATTTCCTAGAAAAGCCGAATATTATCTGCTGGGAATTACAGACGGAGACATATGCTTAGACCTAAATGAAGACATTCTATTTGTCTACCTGACGACGGCCGCTAGAATTGTTTATGCACAACTCTGGAAACAGACAGAAATACCAGATAAATTCAAGTGGGTAAAGAAGATAAACGAAATTAAGGACATGGACAACTTAACTTTTTTATTAAGAAAGAATACAGGCAATCCGATAAAACAAACAGACTGGACAATAATTGAAGAATACATTGAAAATTGGTCCAAGAACAAGTAACTATAGAAACAGGTAACAAATACAGAAGTATAAAGATACTGAGAAAGATGGACACAGGAGCAGAGCCGGAAGGAGGTCCAAACTTTTGTGTGTATTTTTGTATTTTTCTTTTTTTTTTTTTTCCCATTGCTCTCTTTTTTCCTTTTATGAGAGTGCCGGGGTCATGTACACTTTTTGTTTTTGTTTTTTTTTTTTGCTCTCTCCCTATTTTTCCTTCTGTACTATCCTCTCTATATTATTCCCCCTCTTTCGTTGTAGTAGTAGTAGTTTATAAAAACCTAATAAAAATTTATTCACAAAAAAAAAAAAAGAAAAAAAATAGATTTTGAAACTACATTATATGACATGCAGATGGGGTCTTCTTTGTTTTTTTAAATATCCCAGATTATGTCTTTGCCTCCCACTTTCTCTCTTTGCCCTCTGTTTACTTGTATTGCTGCAGACTCAGGTCCCATCTACACTGCTATGTAATGAAGTGTAGTGATCACATTAGCCTGGTGCATCCATACAACACACACAGGCAAATGCAATTGAACCCGGAGTAAGACGCTTAATCCAATTTGATCATGGGCTTAAAAAACATTTGTAAAGGTCCAAATGCTACAGCAAGATCTGAACCTTTGTCAGTGTTGAAGCAGTGGGGATTGCCATCCTGGATCTCAACGAGGAATCAAGGATAAAGTCCCTACAGTCATCCCATGTTCTCTGGGCTCAGGCAGCACATTTTTGGTCCCCAACCCAGTCCCAAACAACAGAGCTCCCTTTACTGGCACTATCTGGTCTATACTTTCCAATTCTTCATCATTCAGGGAGGAAAGGAGCTTTGAAGGTGGGGAAGGGACTCAATGGGGAAAGTGGTGTGAATTAGATGAATGGTACAAATCGTTAGGAAAATGTAACATACATTCTGTGAATTTTGGGGTGGAAATGAAATAAAATTCTGAAGTTCTAATGTGGGGAAGACAATGCAGATTTGATTAGGAGCAACTAGGAGTATAAATTATAATAAATGTTATTTTCTTGCAAGCAAGAAATAATAATTTTACCATTTTCTCCATGTGAAAAAGCCATCAAATTGTGAGCAGTTTTCAAAGGCTATTTAGAATTCAGGATTTCTTCTTCGTACACAAATTACCATTTTCTGCACAGAAATCAGAATTTTCTTCTTTGTAAACAAATGTTGCTTTCTGTTCAGAAAATGCTGTTTTTTAAGCAAGTAACCTGTGCATTTTTAAAACAAGTAAGTCTTGCAATGCAAAGATAATCACCTCTTTAGGATTTTTGTCAATAACATTTTCCAATACTCAATATTATTTACATCCCTAGGAGAAATAGGAACGATATTTTCCAGTTCCAGATAACAGACATTGAACTTATGCTGAAATGCAGCTAGTCATGATCTTAGATGGGTAGATAAAGCCAGCCCAAAACTCTGAGCCAAAACCAGCAAAGTGCAATAGAGAGCAAAGCAAGACTTCAAGGCCAAGAATAACAAAGCAGGTATTAAGAGTTCCAGAAACTGCTGCCCAGACTGCCATTAGCCCTTTCCTGATTCTTTACTGTGGACTGATGGGAATTTATTAAATTCAACGTTTACTTGGGTTTAGTTGCCATGATGGTATGTGCCAAAGTCCGAAGATGGAGATGAATTTTGATGGTCACGGGAGATGGGAGCTGCATTGCATTGGACATGTGGTTAATCTATTAAATGACTCTTTCAGCATGTGTCGAACTCTGCACAACCCACATCCACACTCTCCACACTACTGTATGAATTGGCCAGTGTGCAGATCAATAACACACCCAATAATGATAGCTTTAACAAAAGCAACATTGCTCCTTAGTGTTCCCCTTTATAAATTCTTTCCATATGGAAAGTTCTACCTACACGCTCGCCCTTCGAGAAAAGTCTCCCATCAGTATTTCCTCTGAGGTTTTAATGCTGTAGTTTTGTTAGAAGCCTCTTTATTTTTTAAGACTTATTTTACTGTAGCATTATCACATCTTAATTTTCATGCAGTTTAATCACACTGGGTTATAAAGTAAAGCATCTTGGTACTTATGGTAGTATCTAGTGGAACCTATCCATTTGGTCCTTTTAGTGTCCCTGACTCATCATGTTATACTATATTCATTCATCAACATTTTAACAACTCTCCTTAAAATCTGATGTGATAGATAATTTCATTAAAACATGCTTGGCTTTGTTATTTCTTTATAGGGGAATTCTCTGTACACAATGTTTTTGGGGCATTCAATTTACCAGAGGTAAATGCTAAATGATATTGGCATTGCTATAAGTAGGATCAGGCCTGGTTTGCTCTTGGGCGGGGGACTTCCAACTAAATGTCAGAGGAAGGCCAAGGCAGCCAACTCCTATTATTTATTCATTTATGACATTTCTACCCCACCTTTCACACCCCGGAAGGGACTCAAGGCGGCTTTACATACAGGCAACGTTTCGATGCCTTAAAAAAACAATGTGCAAAAACAAACGCAGCGCCCAAACACGAATCAAGGAACATGAAAGGCACTGCAGACTACTTCAACCAGAGAAGTCAGCCATAGCAGAGCACCTGATGAACCAGCCTGGACACAGCATATTATTTGAGAACACAGAAATGCTGGACCACACCAACAACCACCATGTCAGACTACACAGAGAAGCCATTGAAATCCACAAGCATGTGGACAATTTCAACAGAAAGGAAGAGACAATGAAAATGAACAAAATCTGGCTACCAGTATTAAAAAACTCTAAAATTACAACAGCAAAACAGCAGAGAGGAAACAACCAGGCACATCTTAACACCTCTCAACAAAAGATTTCCCAGGCTTAGCCAGGCCTTCAAATGCTAATGAAGGTGGTCAGTTGAAACATTCACACCTAGCTCCAGCAGAGAAGAGCTCTTTGCCCCACCCCAGCCATTCCACAGATATATAAACCCATTGTCCTAATTCCAACAGACCTCACTACCTCTGAGGGTGCTTGCCATAGATGCAGGCGAAACGTCAGGAGAAATGCCTCTAGAACATGGCCCTATAGCCTGAAAAAACCCACAAGAACCTAGTGATTCCAGCCATGAAAGCCTTCAACAAAACAATGTGCATGTAAATAAATATTAAAATAGAATTTAAAAGTACATTAAAAACAATTAACACATTTACAAACAATACATTCAGAGTTAAACACGTAATCCAGGCCATTCCAATGGTCATTGCACATTGTTCCAAGTCTATCTATTGCACAAATTCTCTAAAGGCTTGGTCACAAAGTCACGTTTCCACTCTCTTGCAGAAGATCAGGAGGATCTAATATCCCTGGGGAGGGAGTTCCACAGCCAAGGGGCTATCACTAAGAAGGCCCCGTCTCTCATCTCCACCAATCGTGCATGTGAGGGAGGTGGGACCAAGAGCAGGAACTCCTCAGATTATCTTAAACTCCACATTTCAGATACCTAGGAAAATACTATAACATTCATGGAGTCATAAAACATTTAATTGACTTGAAGGCACATATGTGTACAAATGTCATAGGCGGAAGGCAGCGGGACACAATTTAGAGTAGACACAGGCTTCAAAAATAGTTGTTTTAGTTCCATAAAACCTTCCCATTTATACTGGGAACAATAGTCAATTATTCTACTTTAATTAGAATTTGTTTATTTATCTATCTATTTATTTATTATACATAAAGGTAAAGGTTTTCACTTGACATTAAGTCATGTTGTGTCCGACCCTGGGGAGTGGTGCTCATCTCCATTTCTAAGCCAAAGAGCTGGCATTGTCGGAGTAGATCAATAGGTACCAATCCAGCGGGGAAATAACAGCGCTCCATGCAGTCATATGGCTGGCATGACTGCATGGAGCACTGTTACTTTCCCACTGGATTGGTACCTATTGATCTACTCACATTTGCATGTTTTTGAACTGCTAGGTTGGCAGAAGCTGGAGTTAACAGCGGGAGCTCACCCTGCTCCCCAGATTCGAACTGCCAACATTTCGGTCAGCAACTTCAGCAGCTCAGCGGTTTATTTACTATATTTATACCCTGCCCTCTCTCACCCAGAAGCAACTCAGAGCGGCTTACAAATTGTCAACAATTCAATGCCGTATAAACAAACATGTAAAACTATAAACATAAACATTAAAAACCATAAAAAATAAGAAATAACATCTATGCATTAAAAACCAATTATTAAATCACACAAATTCAAAGTCATAGTCCAGGAGCCATTCCAATTGTGTTGCACTTATTTCATATCCACTTATTGCACTGAATAATAATAATAATAATAATAATAATAATAATAATAATAATAATAAACAACTTTATTTGAACCCCGCTCCATCTCCCCGATGGGGACTCAGTGCAGCTTACATGAGGCCAAGCCCAAAACAACAATTACATGAAATAAAACAAAACCGAAAACACAAATAATAAACAATAATAACACAATTACATAAAACAAAAGACAACATAGCAATATAAAATTACAATAAACACAATCACAATAACATGGGCGAGCTACATGTAATGGATAAAAGAAAACTGGGTAGAAACATATTAAAAACTCAGGCGAGATAAACACGAGATAAACAAGGACAGATTATTTGCGGAGGAGAATTACTCTCCAAAGGCTTGGTTCCAAGTTTTTATTTTCTTTCTAAAGGTCAGGAGGGAGGGACTTGATCTAATTTCACTAGGGAGGAAGTTCCACAGCTGAGGGGCCATCACTGAGAAGGCCCTGTCTCTTGTCCCCACCAATTGCACCTGTGAAAGAGGTGAGACTGAGAGCAGAGCCTCCCCAGAAGATCTTAACCTTAACTAAATACAGTGGGCCCTTGATATCCATTGGAATATGTTCAAGCCATGGGAGGCTGAATCCATGGATGCCATATCTGTGGCTAAGGAAGGCAAACAGTATCACAATATCTGCAACTCATGTTATTTTTATCTGTTTCTTGGTTAGTAAAGACCAGCAATACATTTTCGATGTATTTGTGCCACTCAACTCCTGAAAGCTAGGAATCCTTTCACACTATCCAGTTGCAGAGCTATGGACTCATCTAAATTGATTTGGGAGAAACCAGATTTGCTTTGTAGATGATTAGATTGACATGACTGGCACAAGTTTGAGGCCAGGAAAGTGTACTCTAAATACCCTTCCCTAAATGGTAAATCCTAGGATTCTGCACGGTGTTGTAATAGCAGTTAAAGTGGAATCATGAGCTATAATTGTATAGTGTGAAAGGGCTCCAGATCTTTAGATTCTTATTCTTAGCCATGCTTTAACTGTGGCTGTTGTGTTGACAAGACATATAAGCCAATAGGTATACACTGGGAAGGAGGTTGAAATAAAGCATTTGGAAGTGGGTTTTATGCCTGATGATTCTATGGAAAGCTATGAAAGTAAGTATATACACAAAGGATTTGGAACCTTACTTGAAAAGTTTTGGCAAATGAAAGCATAATGAAGGTTGGAATGCTGGATTTTCAACCTGACTGATAGAATATTGTTGAGCGCTGGTTCACAAAGAACAAAAGGGAGAGAGAGAGATTTAGTGGGGTGAAAGAAGAACTGAACAGCACAAAATTACAGTGGGAGGCAATTTAAGGAGAAAGTACACAGCGTAGGCTTTTATATTCACCCCCTCCCTTGTCCAAGTAATTAAAATCACTCTCCAAATGAAAGGGACTAAACTTGTAAATATCTTTTCGCAAATTATATTGTCTTTTTAATCATCTTTATATTCAAAGACATGACTTTACTCATTTAGAGCTTTAGAATTCGAAACCTGTTTTGTCCCACGTCTTCCATAAATACGAATTTGGATTTTTTAATTGTGTTTCTTCTTCTTTTTTTTCTTGCAAAATCATACATTGTTTCAACTCATCAGGTCTTATTTCATTGCAAAATATATTTTATGTGTGTTACTGGACCTGGACCAGCTCTATTTCATACAAAGGACTAACTGGTGGGATTTAATACCCATATGCACTTTGCATTTTAAAATAACTCTTTTATTTTATGTGATTTGTTATTGAAATCAACCTTAATCTACACAATACAATGTTATTCTGTACTGAAAAGAACACAGTGTGGAACACACCGAAAAGAACACACCAAAAAGATACACTGAGTGGATAGTATTTTGTATCAGACCTGTGGCCACGATGTAGCTAAGTTTTAACTTTCTCTCAGACCCTTGAACCCATTTTAAAAGCCAATCAGGCATCCAGAAGATACAACGATTACATTTGTTGGAGCATGTACAATCAGTTGGTGAGTGTGTTAGCTAAAAAAAAATGCAAAGCACAAAGCTGATTAGTTAGGCTACGTCCAGGAAGCTAGCTGAGCCTGGGATTTTTGGCAACAGTTACAGATAGCTTTCTGTGTAGGAACTTACCAAGTGAGTTCTTACTTCTGAGTTGCTGAAAGAAGAAGACCGTTCACACGGACACCTAAGAACCATTTAAATCTCTATCAAAAGACATTGTGTGAGTCCATGCAAATGTTCACATGACTGTATATATGTTGCTTTGCATTTCAAAGAGTAAACTTCTTGTTCTTTACTGATCATCTGCGTGGCATATCTTTTTTTTCTGCCAAGACAGTGTGTAGACTGGTAGAATGTGAACTACGCATGATTTTCATTCCGCCACACCATCTGCCAAACAACATTAGAGTTCTTGCTTCTGCTGTCCTCTTTTTCCATGGTAGGTCACAAAAAAATTCTGGACATAGTTTTTTCTCTGAAGGACCTGGGGGAGGTGACGGCTGACAGGGAGCTCTGGCGTGGGCTGGTCCATGAGGTCACAAAGAGTTGGAAATGACTGAACGAATGAACAACAACAAAAGTTTTTTTCCAGCAGTTAAAGTTAAAGAAAATGAACACGTCAGATTACTTTGGGACTTCCAAATTCAGACTGACAAGGGTTTTGGAGCAAGATACTCCTGACCTCACAATCATGGAAAAAACGCAATCCCAGGCGACAGTAGAATTAACAAGAAGCAACTGGAAAAGCTGACACAATATGAAGATTTAAAGATAGAACTGCGAAGACTCTGGCAGAAGCCAGTCAAGGTGGTTCCAGTGGAGATCGGCACACTAGGTCCAGTGCCTAAAGACCTTGGCCTGAACTTCAAAACAATTGGCACTGACAAAATTACAATTTGTCAGCTGCAAAAGGCTAACCTACTCAGATTTGCACACATTATTCAATGATACATCACACAGTTCTAGACACTTGGGAAGTATCTGATGTGTGATCCAATACAAAAGACAGCTTAGTGATCTTGTTTTCTGTGAATGAATCTTGTTGCGTATTAAATAATAATAATAATAATAATAATAATAATAATCCAAATTCAGACAGACAGAGCTCTGGAGCACAACACTCCTGACCTCACAATCATGTTAAAAAACCAAGTAAGGATCGTTGATGTCACAATCCCAGGTGACAGCAAGATTGCAGAGAAACAACTGGAAAAGCTGACACGATATGAGGATTTAAAAATCAAACTGCAAAGACTCTGGCACAAACCAGTAAAGGGGGTCCCAGTGGTGATCGGCACACTGGGTGCAGTGCCTAAAGACCTTGGCCTGCACTTAAACACAATCGGTGCTGACAAAATTACCATCTGTCAGTTGCAGAAGGCCACCTTACTGGGATCTGCATGCATTATTCGCTGATACATCACACAGTCCTAGATACTTGGGAAGTGTCCGACGTATTATCCAATGCAACAACCAACAGAGTAATCTTGTCTGCTGTGGACTCATCTTGTTCTGTTTCAATAATAATAATAATAATAATAATAATAATAATAATAATAATAATGATGTCAAAAAAGGGTTCATATATCTGTGGAATGACCAGGGTGAGATGGTCAGTTGAAACATTCACACCTAGCTCCAGCAGACAAGAGTCCTTTGTCTCACCCTGGTCATTCCACAGATATATAAACCCCTTTTCCTAGTTCCAACAGACCTCACTACCTCTGAGGATGCTTGCCAAAGATGCAGGTGAAATGTCAGGAGAGAATGCCGCTAGACCATGGCCATGTAGCCTGAAAAAACCTACAACAAACCAATAATAATAATAATAATAATCGTGACAGACTCTGTAAACAAGCACCCAAGGGGGTTGGCCAATGGATAAATATGGTTTCTAGGTGCTTGAGAGTTATTATTAAAATAGGACTAATACTATACCCCATACTATGCCATATTGCAAACTCTGTTTTCTCTTGATATTAATATTGAAACAATGTAATTAAAAGAAAATTAATTACATTAAGGCAAACATAACTTAACGTAAAACAGTTCCGGTTGCTTGAGTTCCGGTTAACTGAGAGTGTATTGTATATCCTAAGCAAATTATCTCAGAATCCAAACCCAACATTTACGAAGGAAAAACCTTCAGCGGACAGTCTGGAAAACCTCCAAATACTTTCAAGGTTTGCGAGAGATGAACAGCGTCCTTCTGGGCCTTCAAAATCAGTACAGCATATGGATTGGTCTGGTCTTCCAATACTGACAATGCCTGCAATGGGAATATTTTTTATAATTCAAGGAGATGCAAATGAGGCATTAGAGAACCTATGTACTTTATGTGTTGAAGGCAGCTGATTTATATAGCTGCTGCTGGACAACTGCCAAGAAGGAATAATTCTAGGGAGCCAAGATCGTGTTTTGCATATATGCAACGATAAAAAAACCTCAAGGCTGCTTGGTGTTCCCTTTTAGAGAGACAGGTGCAAAGAACGAAGATGCAAGAGACATCCAAGCATCATGTTGAAATAGCTACAATGCACACAGACCAGTATGTTCTCCATGATTATGGGTTACTATAGAAAATGGTACTGAACACAAAATTGGAGATCTTTATCATATTTATTTAAATGGAGAAGAATATTTCTATCCGCAATAGCTATGAAGATCAGTGCTATGGGTTGCATTTCATGTCTGATGGAATATCAGAAACTGGGAAATAAAGAGTTATTATTATGACTAATAAAATATCACGAGCAGTGATATTTTTTGTAACTAAAATATATTATCCCTGTGAAACAATAGGATTGTGAATTTCTGATAATCCATTGGTTCCTCAAATATTTGCCACCAAACATGATCATATGGTAGGACTAACTCAGACACAATGGCAGTGTAGACTAATATAATCCAGTTTAAAACAGACAATGTGGATTATCTGATTTGATAATATGGATTAGATATTAGTGCAGAAGAAACCCTAAGACCTTTCTACATTGCCATAGCAAACCCAGATTATCTGCTTTGAACTAGAATATGCTACTGTAGACTCATATAATCCAGTTTAAAGCAAATAATGTGGATATCTGCTTTGATAATCTGGAATATGGAGCCACCAGTGGCGCAGTGGGTTAAACCACTGAGCTGTTGAGTATGTTGACTGAAAGGTTGCAGGTTTGAATCTGGGGAGCGGTGTGAGCTTCCGCTTTTAGCCCCAGCTTCTGCCAACCTAGCAGTTTGAAAACATGCAAATGTGAGTAGATCAATAGGTATCACTTCTGAGGGAAGGTAACAACACTCCATGAAGTCATGCTGGCCACATGACCTTGGATGTGTCTACAGACAATGCTGGTTCTTCGGCTTAGAAATGGAGATGAGCACCAACCCCCAGAGTCGGGCACGAATGGACTTAATGTCAGGGGGAAACCTTTACCTTAACCTAATCTGGATTATATGACAGTGTAAAAGGGCCTGAAGAGGCCCTGGACCCCTTCTACAGTGACATATAAAATCCAGATTATCTGCTTTGAACTGGATTATATGCCAATGTAGATTCATATAATCCAGTTCAGAGCATATGATGTGGATTGTCTGCTTTGATGATGTGGATTATATGGCAGTGTACCAGGGGTCTTCAATTTCCCATTGGTGGAACATGTCCTTCCACTTCCTTCCCGTTCAACAAGCCTAATATAAATGCAGTAAACCAACAAATTTAAAATTATGCAAATTGGCCTATGTCACAACCTCAGAACAGTGTTGGGAAGGACCTTAAAGATCCAGCCCCAAAACCTTTCACATGCAGGAAATCTATTACTACAGCAGTTCTGACAGATGACTTTTGGGATCTACTTACGAATTACTACTGAAAGCAAGGTATGATAAAGTTCAAGGTTAACTAAAATCCTCATCCTTGTCATTTAGACATTCTGACTTGCATGCCACCATTAAGAGCCAAACAAATTGAATGGGTTGCATCATTCATGTGCTGTCACGCGCTGGGCCTATGACAATGTCTGTTTATAGGACGTGCTTTCTGTATGCCCAATGGGACGCCGGGGTGCCTCAGCTAAAGGGTCCCACAGGTTTCCCAACACAAAGTTCTGTAGAGGCTCAAAATAAGTACTTTCTTAAGGTTTAAATCTTCGAACAAATGAATAAAATGCCATATTATCTTGAAAAACTGGTAGCTTTCTCGCTCTGCCAAGAAGGGACAGGCAACTGCTTGATAAACTGTTCCTATCTTCTTTAGGGAAAAGCCCACATGTCCTACTGTAAGGCTTCAAACTGTGAGACTAAACTGAAAGTCCCCCTTTCCCTCGAAAACCTGGGGAAAGGGGCAGATCTAAAGGCTCTAATGATGATTGATAGGTCGTTGGCCCTATGATTGCAACCTGGGGAAAGCTACCCTATTGCAAAATGCATGGCCCAGATGAAATTCACACAAACTAACAGTGCAAGAAAAAGAATCAAATCTCCTGGCACAACCATGCCAGCACAATCCATATATATGATGACCTTTCGGATATCCATATGATGACCCTTCGGCCACCAATTCATCTCTTAACCACCTGTACTTCAAACTAAGTATATTCAGGTCCTTCTCATTCCCAATCTTATACCATCTTTTTTTCTACCATGGATGCATTCTAAGTTGTCAAATCTTCCATTCCTAATGCATAATTTGAAATTCCTGCTATGATTTGTGGTGCCTCAAACTGGAAGAGTACACTAGGAAAGATCAGCAAAAAGAAGACTGGTGTACTTCTCATGATCTGGATATTTGGGCCCCTTCCACACAGCTATATAAAATCCACATTGAACTGGATTATATGGCAGTATGGACTCTCATAATATGGTTCAAAACCGATATTGTGGATTATCTGCCTTGATATTCTGGGTTATACGGCTGTCTTGATGCAGCTCATAGCTGTGCATGAGTCTAATCAGTTGTAACTCTGAGTACAATGAGACTGTCTCCATCCAGCAAAATCTATCCAGCTCCAGCCTCAAATGGTATAATTATTTTATGTAATTAGCCAAATGTCAGGAGAATTAGATAAATGTCAGATGAACGCACATGTAGCCCAATTCAGGGTGCTATTTATAACCTATAATATAAAGCTATATCGGCCAAGAGACACATTCTTTAGACATAGGCTGTGTGTGTGTGTGTGTATACATACATATACATACACACACACACACACACACAACCTATGTCTAAAGAATGTGTCTCATGTCCCATATAGCTTTATAGGGACATGGTATTATAGGGACTGGGGCCTCTTACAGAGAGAGGTCAACCCTCCTGTTCAAGGAGCTCCACTGGCTGCCGTTTATTTTCCGAGTCCAATTTAAGGTGCAGGTGCTTACCTACAAAGCCCTGAACGGTTTGGGACCATCCTACCTGCAGGACCGCATCTCCATCTACGAGCCCACGCGCTCACTTCGGTCATCTGGAGAGGCCCTGCTTGTGATCCCGCCTGCGTCGCAAGCGCGTCTGGTGGGGACGCGAGATAGGGCCCTTTACAGTGGTGGCCCCCCGTCTCTGGAACACCCTCCCCAAAGATCTTAGACAGGCCCCTACATTGGCAGTCTTCAGAAAGAACTTGAAGACCTGGCTGTTCCAATGTGCCTTCCCGGACTAGGAAATCTCCAACACCAAGTCCCATAAGCACTTTACTTGAAATAAGATTGCTGCACACCGCATGTTGCACTTGCCCTATAATGCCTTATGTACCCATTACTCTGGCCCGGCCCAGTTTTATTGTGTCTTAGTGTTTTGTTTATTGCTTGTTGTTTACTGCTTTAACTATTTTTAATTTGCTTTGGTTTTTGTACTGTTATACTGTGTGTTGAGGATTTGGCCTTTGTAAGCCACATCGAATCCTTCGGGAGATGCTAGCAGGGTACAAATAAAGTTTAATAATAATAATAATAATAATAATAATAATGGTCATAACTATCTTGGTGACTATCTTGTTCATAACTTGGGGACTTTCTTTCTCTGACTCTATAGCTATATGGGGCATGAGACACATTCTTTAGACATAGGCTCTCTGTGTGTGGATGCATATGTGTCTAAAGAATATGTGTCATGTCCCATATAGCTTTACAGGGGCATGGTCATAACTTGGTGACTATCTTGTTCATAACTTGGGGACTTTCCCTTTCTCTAAAGCTATATGGGGCATGAGACAATTCTTTAGACAGAGTCTGGGTGCGTATGTATGTGTGTATATATAGAGAGAGAGGATATATGGCAACATGGACACAGGAGCCTTCCACACAGCCATATAACCCAGAATATCAAGGTGGATAATCTATAATATATAGGAGCCCCCAGTGGAACAGTGGGTTAAACCCTTGTGCTGGCAGGACTGAAGACCGACAGGTCGCAAGTTCGAATCCAGGGAGAGTGTGGATGAGCTCCCTCTGTCCGCTCCAGCTCCTGATATGGGACATGAGAGAAGCCTCCCACAAGGATGGTAAAACATCAAAACATCCTGGCGTCCTCTGGGCAACGTCCTTACAGACAGCCCATTCTCTCACAGCAGAAGCGACTTGCAATTTCTCAAGTCGCTCCTGACACAAAAAACAAAATTATTATTATTTATTATTATTAACTTTATTTATACCCCGCAAAATCTCCCAAAAGACTCGATGCGGCTTACAAGGCCAAGGCCACCAACAACAACAGCATAACAATACAACAATAAAACTCATAAGCAAATAATAAAACATCAAGCAAAACAATAAAACACTAAAACAATGACACCATGACGCATTTAAAACCAAAACTACAATATCTGCTTTGAACTGAGTTATCTGAGGGCCCATTCACACAGCCCTATATCCCAGAATATCAAGGCAGAAAAATCCCACAATATCTGCTTTGAACTGGGTTATCTGAGTCCACACTCAGATAACGTGGGATTTTCTGCCTTGATATTCTGGGATATAGGTCTGTGTGGGAAAGCCCTAAGAAATTGGAAAGCACACAATTATATTTGGGAATGCATTTTTGCTATTATTCCTGCTTTCTATGGAGTTTTGAGCATTTTTATGAAAGAAAGGGCCCTTCCACACAGCCCTATAACCCAGAATATCAAGGCAGAAAATCCTACAATATCTGCTTTGAACTGGGTTATCTGAGGCCCCTTCCGCACAGCTGTATAAAATCCACATTGAACTGGATTTCATGACAGTATGGACTCGGATAATCCAGTTCAAAGCAGATATTATGGATTATCTGATTTGATAATCTGGGTTATATGGCTGTGTGGAAGGTTTCTGAGGTTGAATGTACATTGCCATATAATCCAAGTTATCAAAGCAGAAAATCCACAGAAAAGCCATAGCAGAGCACTGACGAACCAACCTGGACAAAGCATATTTTTTGAGAAGACAGAAATGCTGGATCACTCCAACAACCACCATGTCAGACTACACTGAGAAGCCATTGAAATCCACAAGCATGTGGACAATTTCAACTGAAAGGAGGAAACCATGAAAATGAACAAAATCTGGCTACCAGCATTAAAAAAAAACTCTAAAATTACAACAGCAAAACAGCAGAGAGGAAACAAACAAGGACATCTAATCGCCTCTCAACAAAAGATTGCTCCAGGCACTGCCAGGCAATCAAATGCTAATCAAGGTGGTCAGTTGAAACATTCACACCTAGCTCCAGCAGACAAGAGTCCTTTGTCTCACCCTGGTCATTCCACAGATATATAAACCCTTTTTCGACAATACATTATTATTATTATTATTATTATTATTATTATTTTATCAAATAAAATGCTGTGTCCAAGTTGGTTCATCAGGTGCTCTGCTATGGCTGATTTCTCTGGTTCAAACCATTATATGCTAATCAAGGTGGTCAGTTGAAACATTCACACCTAGCTCCAGCAGACAAGAGTCCTTTGTCTCACCCTGGTCATTCCACGGATATATAAACCCCTTTTCCTAGTTCCAACAGACCTCACTACCTCTGAGGATGCTTGCCATAGATGCAGGCGAAACGTCAGGAGAGAATGCCTCTAGAACATGGCCATATAGCCCGAAAAAATCTACAACTCAGAAAATCCACATTATTTGCTTTATGATGGATTATATGAGTCTACACAGCCATATGAGAGCCGTTCAGCAGTGGAACTCTCTGCCCCGGAGTGTGGTGGAGGCTCCTTCTTTGGAAGCTTTTAAACAGAGGCTGGATGGCCATCTGTCAGGGGTGATTTGAATGTAATATTCCTGCTTCTTGGCAGGGGGTTGGACTGGATGGCCCATGAGGTCTCTTCCAGCTCTTTGATTCTATATAATCCGGTTCAAAGCAGATAGTCTGGATTTTGCATGGCAGTGTAGGGCCCTCTTGTGTCCACACTGCCTTATACTCCAGTTCAAAGGTGAAAATGTGGGATTTTATTCAGCTGCATGGAAGGGGGCTTAAGGCTGCATCTACATTGCCATATAATGCAGTTCGAAACTGCCTTTGGATGGCAAAGGTAGTCCTTTGCTAACTGCACCAAATTTGCATCTCTTGAGCTGCCCTGGCTTTTCATTGGCGGAGCCGCGCTCTGACGTCAGAGTCGGCGGACGCTTCGCCCAATCACAGGCAGGGGCGCGAGGCGATGGAATTCAAAGGTGGGGAAGTCAAAGCTAAGTCTCGACCAACTTTCTTGCTTTGTGTGTGTGTGTGTGTGTGTTTGGCGCGCCCGCCCGACTCTTCTTCCCTCCTTGGTATTGAGGCGATGAGTGCGCATGCGTCAATTGATTCCTTCTCCCTCGCGCTTTGAGAAAGGGGAAAAAAAAGTTTTTGGTTTCACCGTCTGGAAGAAGTGAAAGGGGCGGGCGGAAAAATGGCTGCGGCTGGCCTGAGGTCGTCGTTACTCTGCGAATGCCCGCTTCTTTTGCCTCAGAACCGGGAAGGGAGTGTCTATGAGGGCTTCCTCACCGCCCAGGTACATACTTAAGCCTATGCACGGGAAATAGAGGGATTATAGGCCAGCTCAGAGCTCACTTGTCACCGATTGCCTTTCACAACAACCCTCTGAGGTAGGCCAGGGCCTTCTCAGCTGCAAGGAGTTATAATAATAATTAGTAAGAGGCAATATAACAATAAAATAGTAATAGTAAGAGGAAGTATAATAATATAGTAATGGTAAGAGGTAATGTAACAATAATATACTAGTAAGCAGTATAATAATATACTAATAGTAAGAGGTAGTATAATATGCTAATAGTATGAGTCAGCATAATAATAATATAGTAATGGGAAGAGGCATAATAATAATAATATACACCTCGGAGTCTAAGATCTTCTGGGGAGGTCCCGCTCTCGACCCTGCCCCTATCACAAGTCAGATTGGTGGGGATGAGGAGCAGGGCCTTCTCAGTGGTGGCCCCTCACCTGTGGAATTCACTCCCCGGGGAAATTAGATCAGCGACATCCCTCCTTTCCTTTAGGAAAAAAAAAATGAAAACTTGGATTTGGGACCAGGCATTTGGACATTTCTGGCAGGTAAAGAAAGGACTTGACAATGGACAGGAATTGACTAAACGGAATGGAACTATGGAACTCTGAACGTTGAACATTTATTTATTTATTTACTTACTTCGCTTATATACCGCAATTCTCAGCCCAAGGGCGACTCATTGCGGTGTACAACATAGAAAAACAGGTGCAAAATACAAAACATAGTGTAAAATAATCCACAGTTCAGCATTATCAGAAAACATCTCATCAAAACATCAACATTGCTACAAAGCCATTCCGAGTCGTCTCATCGTCAAACCCCCAATCCAATATCATTTCCGTTGTTCCGTTCCTATGGTCAAATTACCAGTTATTGCACTTCTTGATCAAATGCCTTCTTAAATAGCCAGGTCTTTAACTTCCTGCGGAATATCAACATGAGATTAGTTTTACTGATTGTGTTATGTACGGATTATTTTAACTTGTTAATTGTTTTAATTGCTGTTTTGTATGTATGTATATCTTGTGTAGGCATCGAATTGTGCCTTTTTGTAAGCCGCCCTGAGTCCCCCCAGGGGTTGAGAAGGGCGGGGTAGAAGTACCAGAAATAAAATAAAAAATAAATAATAAATACTAGGCAGTATAATATACTAATGGTAAGAGGTAGTATAATATGCTAATAGTATGAGTCAGTATAATAATAATATAGTAATGGGAAGAGGCATTATTATTATTATTATTATTATTATTATTAGCTAATAGTAAGAGGCAGTATACAAATATACTAATAGCAAGGGGCAATATAATTTTTTTTGTTGTGTCAGGAGTGACTTGAGAAACTGCAAGCCCATTCTGGTGTGGAGAATCGGCCGTCTGCAAGGACATTGCCCAGAGGACGCCCGGATGTTTTGATGTTTTATCATCCTTGTTAGGAGGCTTCTCTCATGTCCCCGCATGAGGAGTTGGAGCTGGAGCTGATAGAGGGAGCTCATCCGCCTCTCCCCGGATTCAAACCTGTGACCTGTTGGTCGTTAGTCCTGCCGGCACAGGGGTTTAACCCACTGCGCCACTGGGGGCTCCATAATAATAATAATAATAATAATAATAATAATAATAATAACATACTAATAGGCAGTATAATAATATAGTGATGGTAACAGACAGTATAATAATATGGTAATAGTAAGAGGCAGTATATTATTATTATACTGCCTCTATTACTATATTATTATACTGCCTCTTACTATTATATTATTATCAATAATAATATAGTAATAGTAAGAGGCAGTATAATAATAAAGTATTCGAGGAAGAATAATAATATAATACTGATAATAAGAGGCAATATAATGATAATATAGTAACAGGGGCAGCATAATAATAATATAGTAATAGACACAGCATAATAATAATATACTAATAGTAAGAGGCAGTATAATGATAATATAGAAATAGAGGCAGTATAATCATAATCTACTAATAGTAAGAGGCAGTATAATAATATACTAATAATAAGAGGCAGTATAATGATACAGTAATAGACACAGTATAATAATAATAATAATAATAATAATAATAATGTAATGGTAAGAGGAAGTATAATAATATGCTAGTAGTAAGAAGCATTATAATGATTATGATAATAATAATAATATAGTAATAGTAAGAGGCAGTATAATAATATAGTAAAAGAGGCAGTATAATAATATAATAATAGAAGCAGTATAATAATATACTACTACTACTACTAATAATAATAATAGATTTATAACCCAGGCAAAAGTAACAAAGTGGCAAATATTCATTGCCAAAACGAGCAAACAACAACAACAACAACAAATCAACTGGAGCTGCTGTGGCCTGAGCAGAGCGATGTTGAGGGCCTCCTAGGCCCGTTGGTGCCTTCTGGTGTGAGAGAATTAGCCATCTGCAAGGACGTTCCCCAGGGGATGCCAGGATGCGTTACCATCCTATGGGAGATTTCTCTCATGCCTCCGCATGGGAAGCTGGAGATGGCAGACGGGAGCTCATCCTGTTTGAAAAGCCAGCATTGGGTTATATGGACAATTAACATGGCATGATATATAAAATTATTTGAGTGGTCTAGGTAAGACATTTTTCAGAAGTTTAAATAAATTAAATTAGAACCAGGTCCTTTTCTTAGGCTTGCAAACTAAAAACAGAATAAATACATGGAGTAGAGGAATAAGGAAACATTGATAATACCAAAACAAAGTGTTAAGTTGTTAACAAGTGCATATGATAGACAGAAGATAATAAGTTGTCACCAGGATGATCATGAATTTTAAACTCACGTCTTGTGTTTTAATAATAATTCTGTGTAATATTTTAATGTTTGTATTTTATAGAATGTTTATGATGATTATGTGTTTTTAGCTATGTTGTAACTCCTCCTCCAGCCATGAGGAGAGGCGGGTAAGAAATATAATAATAATAATCCTAACCTCACGATCGTGTTAAAAAACTACATATGTATCGGTGATGTTGCAATCCCAGATGACAGCAGGAGCATTGGAGCATTGCAGCGCACCCAAATACCTAGGAGTCACTCTGGACTGTGCTCTTACCTACAAGAAGCATTGCCTGAACATCAAGCAAAAAGTGGGTGCTAGAAACAATATCATACGAAAGCTGACTGGCACAACCTGGGGATCACAACTAGATACAGTGAAGACATCTGCCCTTGCGCTGTGCTACTCTGCTGCTGAGTATGCATGCCCTTTGTGGAACACATCTCACCACACTAAAACAGTGGATGTGGCTCTTAATGAGACATGCCGCATTATCATGGGGTGTCTGCGCCCTACACCACTGGAGAAATTACACTGTCTAGTCGGTATCGCACCACCTGACATCCGCCGGGAAGTGGAGCCAATAGTGAAAGGACCAAGGCAGAGACATCTCCAGCTCATCTCCTGTTTGGGTATCAGCCAGCACGTCAACGACTTAAATCCAGACATAGTTTTCTAAGATCTACAGAGACACTCGCTGGAACACCTCAGCAAGCGAGAGTCCAAAAGTGGCAGGCTCAAACTCAGAACCTCAACCAATGGCTGATACCAAATGAGAGACTCCCCCCTGGGCACACAGAAAACTGGGCAACTTGGAAGGCGCTGAACAGACTGCGCTCTGGCACCACGAGATGCAGAGCCAACCTTCAGAAATGGGGCTACAAAGTGGAATCCTCGACATGCGAGTGCGGAGAGGAGCAAACCACTGACCACCTGCTGCAATGCACCCTGAGACCAGCCACATGCACCATGGAGGACCTTCTTGCAGCAACACCAGAAGCACTCCAAGTGGCCAGAAACTGGTCAAAGGACATTTAATCAACTACCAAACTCACACATTTTGTATTTTCTCTGTTTGTTTTCTTTGTTCTGTTAGAAATGTAATATAATTGACTGGCTGCCCTGACACGAGAAATAAATAAAGCAGGATTGAAGAGAAGCAGCTGGAAAAGCTGACACGATACGAGGATTTAAAGATTGAACTGCAGAGACTCTGGCACAAGCCAGTAAAGGTGGTCCCAGTGGTGATAGGCACACTGGGTGCAGTGCCTAAAGACCTTGGCCTGCACTTAAACACAGTCAACGCTGACAAAATTACCATCCGTCAGCTGCAAAAGGCCACCCTACTGGGATCTGCATGCATTATTCACCGTTACATCACACAATCCTAGACACTTGGAAAGTGTCAGATGTGTGATCAAATGCAACAGCCAGCAGAGTGAACTTGTTTGCTGTGGACTTATCTTGTTCTGTTTTAAATAATAATAATCTTCTTTTGCTGATGGTCTTACCTGGACACGTTCCACGCACAGCTCAGGGATCATTAAGGTTTTGTGTTGTTTTGTTTGAATTATGAAGTCATTTAATCCACTGTTATTAAACCTGGTCTACACATTCAACCTGAAACGATGGCATCATGAGCTGCATTAAAACTGGAATCAGCTTTGCCACTGATTCTGGAAGGCTTAAGCTTGTGTTGATACTGGCCTCTGTAACTGTCTTTTTATGTGTACTGTACACCGCCATGAGTCGCCCGTAAGGGCTGAGAATGGCGGTCAATAAGTGCATCTAATAAATAAATAAATAAATAAATATTTAGCATCTGGGAATCTTCTTTAGATTTCTTTCCTTTGTAATTTTCTCTCTCTCCTTAAAACAAAGGGGCTAACAGAAGAAACTGTTTATATACAAAATGTCATCACTTATACAAGGAAAATCCACTCTCCATTAACAGAGTCTATCAAAGCTATTTTATGTCTCGAAGTTACAACATTTACATATGGCAGCACATTTTTCAGTGTGTCGTTTTAAGGTGTTTTTTTAAAGCATCTTTTGGTACTTTAATGAAACACTGAATCATATTTGACCTTTCCAAAAGGTCAGAATTACATCTGCTTTTTATTTTATAAAAAAGGCCATTTAAATGTAATAGATGGGAGAGTTACAATATACTATGAAGGTAAAGGTTATGGGGTACATTAATTGCTTGCTTCTTATTTTTCAGGCTGTGTTATGACACTTTTGTGAAATGTCCATTCCTTTGTACGAATGGCAAAAATAATTATTGGTTAGCTGATGACTGTTTCTAAAGAAAGTCTAAATAAAATGCTAACTTTGTCAGACCTAGGAGATCTAGAACATTCATTTATTTCCCAAATTTGAGCAGCAGCAACTGTTCTTCAGAAAACTTACTGGAAACGTAGAATTACATTTTAAAGATGAACTGAAGTCTCCTGACTTGTGCATTGCTACCTGGAAACAATTATGTTCAACTCTGTGGAGTTTGCTTCTGAGTAGACAGGTAATCGGTTATAATAGAAATTCTTGCACTGAACAAGCATGTGCTTTTTATAAGTGATTGCCCACTTCATAAAATACTAGCCTGAAGCTAATTAGAGACTGATCTTTATTAGAAGATCATTCTTTCTTACATTCTTACATATGGAACAATAGCTTCAAACTGCAGGAAAGGAGATTCCATTTGAACATCTGGAAGAACTTCAAAATGAAGTTCAACGGGGACAAATGCAAGATACTCCACTTAGGCAGGAAAAAACGAAATGCAAAGATACAGAATGGGGGACGATGCCTGGCTCGAGAGCAGTACGTGTGAAAAATATCTTGGAGTCCTTGTGGACAACAAGTTAAACATGAGCCAACAATGTGATGCGGCGGCAAAAAAAGCCAATGGGATTTTGGCCTGCAGCAATAGGAGCATAATGTCTAGATCTAGGGAAGTAATACTACCCCTCTATTCTGCTTTGGTTAGACCACCCCTGGAATATTGTGTCCAATTCTGGGCACCACAATTCAAGAGAGATATTGACAAGTTAGAGGGTGTCCAGAGGAGGGCGACTAAAATGATCAAGGATCTGGAGAACAAGCCCTATGAGGAGCGGCTTAAGGAGCTGGGCATGTTTAGCCTGAAGAAGAGAAGGCTGAGAGGAGATATGATAGCCATGTATAAATATGTGAGAGGAAGCCACAGGGAGGAGGGAGCAAGCTTGTTTTCTGCTTCCATGGGGATTAGGACGCGGAACAATGGCTTCAAACTACAATAGAGGAGATTCCATCGGAACATGAGGAAGAACTTCCTGACTGTGAGAGCCGTTCAGCAGTGGAACTCTCTGCCTCGGAGTGTGGTGGAGCCTCCTTCTTTGGAAGCTTTTAAACAGTGGCTGGATGGCCATCTGTCAGGGGTGATTTGAATGCAATATTCCTGATTCTTGGCAGGGGGTTGGACTGGATGGCCCATGAGGTCTCTTCCAACTCTTTGATTCTATGATTCTATGTCCTGCTAACCTCCTAAAATCGAGTGCAAACAGATTGAATTAAATTGTTGATTCTTTCTGGGTAATATGTTGAACTGTATCACATAGGAATTAAGCTCAGATTGAATTTTATATTGTCAAGCAGGTGCAGAGGAACATATTAGGAAAGAGTTTGTTAACCTTTCAAATGTTCACAGGGTAGAATTCACAGACCTTGCTGACTATATTCTTAATTCCTGATTATTTATGTCTACTATTTGTTGTACAAACTGCAGTAATGATGGTTGGGGAAATCAAAGAACATCTCTTGTTTTCAACCAGCTAATTTCTACCATACCTTGCTTTCTTCATAGCCACTATCTTTTCATTCTTGTCTATGTGGATATTCTTAAGCTAGTTTAGTGAACCAACAGGATTCTAGGCCACATCAAAAAGAAATGAATAGTGGATATCTGCCTAATGAGGTGTTATTTTTTTCAGGGCAGAGACTTTCACATAAGGATACTGTTACCATTGGATCGTGAACTGAAAAATGCTAAGTGAGTTCAATGTATTTTTCCTAGATCTCACTGTAACGGTTCTTTTTTTTAAATCCCATCTGGCTTTGAATGCAATGATAGCTTTTACTAGTTAATCGTGACACTAGTATTGAATGGAATCAGCCAGGTTCAGCTTGGGAAAGCTTAGTACAGCGTGTGGGCTGACAATTGTCTTCTGATTCTACAGACCAAAGAATGACAAAATAATATATCAAATATATATATATGTGTGTGTGTGTGTGTGTGTGTATCATGTGAGGGCTGTACTAAATATTCAGTGATTGTTGCCAAACAGAAATATCTTAGGTATGTTACCCAATCAAATGTTGATGTACTTAAAGTGAATTATATATTGGAATTTAAGTGTAAAGCACCTGTCTCAATCAAAAAACAAATTCCTCATTTTGAACATACATGTGTCCAGTGAGAAGGTGGTTGCCCTACATTGTAGGGTTTTCCAATATATGGTATGTTATCAGCAAAATGTTGGTTTAGATAATACCTTGATAGCTTTTGTATACCCTTTCCAGCTCAGGTTAAGTAAGTTTCTGGGAATGCCTGAATTGTGTGTTTCGGCTTTTTTTTTATGTCAGTGTGAAAAGTATAATGTTATTGTCATACATCTTCAAATCTTTTCCTATTTCTGGAAATCCTATTACTAGATTTTCCTGTCAAGATTTCTTTAGAGTAGGTTTGCCATTGCCTTTCTCTGGGGCAAAAAAAGGTATGGCTTGCCCAAGGTCACACAGTGGTTTTCTCTGTATGAATGGAATCTGGAGACAAACTCTTATCTCCAGAGTCCAACATCAGCTGACTCTGAAGTAATATATGCTTGAATTTAATGTGGATGGCACTCGCTACCTGGGTTGATGTCATTTGTTCAGATATGCTCTTGCCACAGTCTGTGGTGAAGGTGAACATGACTATTAATCTGTTACCCTTGAGGGCATCCTAGTGGATTGTTTTGTTTGGGGCACAGAATGAACAAAGTAAACAAGTATCTTTAAAGCCCATGTAGTGTAGTAGTTTGAGCACTGGACTATGAAGACCAGGGCTTGAAATCTGCTCAACCATGGAAACTCACTAGGTGATCTTGGACAAGTCACACTATTTCAGCTTCACAGAAAGGAGAGCCAAACCCTCCTGAACAAAGTTTGCCAAGAATAATGTGTGATAGTGTAGTCTCAGGTTTGCCATAGGTCAGAAGTGGCTTGAAGACACAATTACTATAAACATATGTAAATGTAGACATCCTTTCCCACTTCAAAATTAGCTGAAATAGTATAATTTAATTCTAGTGGAATTGGAGCTTGGTTAACAGAAAAATAGTAAAATTGTATGTATACCTTTATGAACAACTTTATAAAATTGTTCATAAGTCGTAAATGTAGTCCAGTCAGATTCTTTATTTAGAATCTGGGCCCTGTGTTCTATCTTCAAAAAGTGTTTGGTTCTCTGAATGCAAATACTAAAGGGAATGTGTACTTTATTTCAACATAAAAGGAATAAATGCTGATAGAAATGGCTGTTTAGAGGGAAAAATGCATTTGTTAAATTAGATTTGGACCAATTGCAGCCTGTGGGCTACCTCATTTTGTGGCCCTGAAGACCCTTTCCGTTCATTTTTTTGATGCACTCAAAAATGCTTTCACACCACATTTTGTGCTTT
The DNA here is from genome assembly GCF_037176765.1 of Anolis sagrei. Lineage (NCBI taxonomy): Eukaryota > Metazoa > Chordata > Lepidosauria > Squamata > Anolidae > Anolis > Anolis sagrei. The sequence goes on from NC_090021.1 coordinate 14,633,106, forward strand.
CTCAAGTCAATTTAGGCCCAAGAGAGGCCTTTAAAAAAAGAACGAATCAGGAAGTTATATCTGCTTGTTGTTAGAAAGGACCTCTTATTTACCTAGGAAGGACTAATACTACAATGAAAATACTTTATGTCCCCTGGAGGACATTTGAGGCAATGTCCTGGTTCCCATTGGTAGGTCCCATCCACATACAAGAAATTGTGAGGTGGGATGTTAAATTAGTGGTTAAAGTGTATTGCCAATATTCCTTGTGAAAGCAAATTAAAACATTTAAAAAATTATTTCTTGAACAAAGGTAGACATATAACATAGCCTTCCTGACTATAACCTCCTGAATTCTAACAGTATTCCTTTCTCTGAACTTTAACATTAGACATGGACATTTATGCAACCAAAAATGCAATAACCAGTTGGACTTCTAAAATGCATTTTTGTTTTTTTTGTTATAAATTGTGCATTAATCTCAAATGTGTATGCTTTCTAAATATATTATATAAACATATCAGATAATCTCAGAAAAATTAGATCATTTATGGTAATTGTATTTCCCCCCAAAACAATATAGAAAGATGACTTGGTGTCAGCACCAGGTGTAAAAACACATAGTCAGTAAATAACTTTTGTGAAGTATACAGTGAATAAAAGTTAACATGCAGGAAATTTAAACTTCTTATGCCAATAACACTACATCTATGTGTTCACTATATTTTTCTCTTCTGAAAAGTTGTATCTTTTTATTGGAATGTTTAGTTGACCATTTTACTTGATATTTATTCTAGGATCCAGTGTAGCTGGCATTTGAAGCAGTTGCTAAATGGATATCAACACATTCTAAAGCAGGTATGCTTATGAAATGTTGAATTGGAATTTTTGAATAAGAACAACTTAAATTGTTATAATTTTGGGGAATTGAAATAAGAGTATTTCATAGTAATTCATGAATTTTATGTTGAAGAGTTTTGTTGATTTTTATCTAGGAATACCCCAAAGTAAATGCACTATGAGCTTACCTTGTGAGGGAACAATCAGACTGTAAATATTTATGTGAGAGGAAGAGTTGTTAGGAAAGAAACAGACCAAGGGTCTAGATCAATTACCCTACAATTTATATCTTATATATGGGGAGAGATTGAAAGAAACTATACTGGTATGGGAGCCATACCTGGTGTTACAGAACATTGGACTATTACTCTGAAGTACAGGGTCTATACTGCCGAAACAGATAACCTGGATTTTATATAGCAATTTGAAGGGGCCTTTGAACTGGATTAAATGGCAGTGTAGACTCATATAATTCAATTCTCAAAGCAGATAATATGGATTATCTGCTTTGATAATCTGGATTGTATGGCAGTGTAGAAGGGGCTAGAGAGAACAAGGGAACTGAGCAGGCATGAAAAGACTTGTAAAATGGGAGTTTCTTTGTCAGAGGCTTTATTAAATATGGTATGTATCTGTTCCCTTCTTTCAGAGGGTAATGGTAGCTGTGACATGAATTTATGGGCATTAGTTATCTGCTTTCCTCAGATCCTTGCTATAGTTCATGATTCATGCAGTCATGCATGGGTCGTCAAGGACCATCTATACTGTATTTTAATTTGCCAGTTTATGTAATTATTTGTGGATTTCATTAACATGTTCTTTCTAGGGATCTCTGGATCCTCCAGGATAACTCTATAGTCAATTTTTGATGGAAGCTGATCATAGAGTTGCCCTGAAGAACCTGGATGATAATTCTTGCAAGTAAAATATTGGCATTTTGGTTTGTGGTTTTTCCATTTTTACAGGGGTCCCCCACTCATAAACCCTGTAAAAGTGGAGGTCTTACTATAGTTGTAAAGACAACTTTCATCTATTGTGAGACTAAAAAACAATTTAACATGTTTGGCACAATACAGTGTTTAATCACAACAAATCACAAGAAACCACATTGAATAATTAATGTTTTTCAGAGATTGCAGCACTCCTTGGATCTTGTCAGTTTCATGGTGGAGTTGAAGACTGTTTTGGTGAGTGTGTTTGTGTATCTCCAGCTTTTTGGCACCATCCTCACAATGTTGATGCTACTAAAAAATCTTATCTAGAAATGTACAGTAGTTAATTGCTCCTGAGATGTTAAAATTACGGCTATTTTTTCCTGGTGCTTCAGTAACAACATTATATTGCTGAGAAAAAATATCTTTAAGTCCTCCCATTGCAAATGACTCAAGCTGTTGGTGCTTGAAGGCCCTTTGCAGAGCTTATGTATGCTGCTGCTTCTGAGCAGTGGTGTCATTCTGTTCACATTTGCATTATTTTATTGCACCTCATAATTATTTGCATGTGGTCTTCAAATAAGAAAATGAAAGCTTCCAGGAAGGATTTCGAACTCTCATTTTCCTGACCCTGTCTTCGTTTTAATTACTGTTTAAGGGTATGCCCTCCCATTCCTGCCCTCTGCAGCAAGCCATCTGGCTATTGATTTCAATACAATCTGTGTGGACAGGGTGCTGTTTGCAGTACAGTGTAACATAAAGAATAGTGGTGGCTCGAATGCCTGATTCTAAGTAAACACTTAGAAGCTGAATTTGAAAATAAAGTTGGATCCTGTCATAGCATTTTTATCATATTACCCTTGATTTTAAAGAATAGTTCACTTTTTTTTTCATCTCCTGAAGACAGACACTGACAAACTCTTCTTGAATGGTATATAAAGAGGAAACATTTAAAGGAGGAACTGTGCCAATGGTTGTGAAATTTCTAATTTTGTCTTCCTATTAAGACCATTAATTTAACCTGCATTGTAAAGGTAACAAAATGAAATGATGTTTGAAATCATTCATTTTCTTGTCTGGCATTTTGAATCAAAGGTTCAGGAAGGAATTTAAGGTACCCAGGAGTTGGTGAAAATATGATGCATTTCCAGTAACTCCCAAAGAAGTCAATAACGGAAGGTTGGTGCCAGCCTTCAGCCTTAAATGGCCTGGCATTCTGACTGAGGGCTTCCTCCTGATGAAACAGATGACCTCTGCTCCCAACGTTTCACTGAAAGCAGGGGCTCGCTATTTTGCCTTCTTTATATTCTTCTGGTTCTAAAATACAGGAGGCAGCAAGCAGAACTACAAAGCAGCTAGCATGGAACAGTGTAAAGCGGGTAGTCAAACCCTAATCTATTGCCTGCTCCTCTCAGCCTTACTGTATGTGGCGGAAAGTGGCACATGATAACTTTTCTCAATGCTGGGTTGTAGGTTTTTTGGGCTGTGTGGCCATGTTCTAGTAGCATTCTCTCCTGACATTTCACCTGCATCTATGGTAGGCATCCTCAGAGGTTGTGAGGTCTGTTGGAAAGCAGGAAAATTGGGTTTATATATCTGTGGAAAGTCCAGGGTGGGAGAAAGAACTCTTGTCTGTTGGAGCTAGGTGTGAAAGTTTCAATTGGCCACCTTGATTAGCATTTGATGGCCTGACCGTTTTTAGGTGTGGTTTGTTCCTGCCTGGGGGAATCCTTTGTTGAGAGGTGATTAGGTGTTCCTGATTGTTTCTTGTGTGGAGTTCCCCTGTGTTTGAGTTTTGTTCTTTACAGTTCTCAATGCTTTTTGGAACTGTAGACTTCCACTAAAATTCAGTAGGTGTTTTGCAAGAGATCATGTTGAAAACAATGACTTTTTAAAAGCTGTAGATACAATTAGTTTTATGCAAACGATCCCTGAGACCTCAGTATTTATCAAGGGTTCCTCCAGGGTAAGTGTAGGAATAAGTGCAGCATTAATTAGGCAATGTGTGGCCTTCAGTATGTTGGGAAGACATTGAGTTAATCTGATAAAATAATTGTTTTTAGCCTCTGATCATGACTGGTTTATTTTTCCAATTGAACTTCTGTATCAGCATAAGTATGTACTGATAGATATGCTTATTCTGAAGTTCAGTTGGAAAAATAAACAAGTATGTATGAATAGATATTATAAATAGTAGTAGGTGGATCAGGGCCCTTGTGAATCTAATGTATCATTCTAGTTAGTTTAGCTGCTTAGTGCTAACACATGAATAAGATAATATGTATTTTTAACAGGAATTGGCTTTGAAGAATACTCGGGGACTGCACACAACACCACCTCCACAGTATTATTCTGCCCTCATTGGAGACATAGAAACATTAGGATGGGATAAGTATGTCATGTTTATTAGTAGATGACATTTGTCGGATTTAACATGTCTTTTTCTTAATTACTTGCATTTTCTGTGTTTCCTGGTCATTTGGATAGTCTAATGGTTTTGCATTTTAAATTCTGTAAGCACTTATGTATATGTAAAAAATGACCCAAAAAACTGGGTTGACTTATCCATTGGTCAATATGAGCACTGTATCTCAACTCTTATCAGAAAAGGAATAACCCCTTTCTCTGAGTACAGTTGAAAAATCTATTCTGCAAGAACCTAAAAAAAGTACTGATTTCCTCTAGTCTCCCTGCCACAGTGTGACTTCTGGCCTTTTTTAATGCCCGGGTGGAAAAATGATGGTGGAGACCAGTAGTGTTTGGCCCTCTGAGGCTGCATTAGTGCTTTCCCCTCTTTGAGGAATGACCCTCTTGTTATCAATGGGTCACATCAATATCCATAATTTTGGCCGCAAACCTGCTCTCGCCTTATACATGTGGTGGACTTGCATATGAGTAGATACAATAATGTTTGTTTTATAATTGTTCTTAATCAAACTTCTAGCACATAAAAATCATACCCAAGAGTAAAATTTGTTATTGCAAACAGAGTTTTTTCTTAATAGTATGCACATTCAGAATTCAGATTAGTTGGAGTGTGCAAAATACCAACCATTTTGGGTTCATGATTTTTTGTCAATTGATGCCTCATTAAACTTAGCCTCCTAGCAAAGTTGGGCTTGTCCTTGACTCCATTCCTCCCCACTGCCTCAAATTCCTGCTAATAGCACCATTAAAAGAGGATAAGAACATTATTCTTTCTGCCCATTCTCTTTCTTGATTGTTATTGCAATTGGGTAGAAAGGAGATCAACCAAAATAGAACAATGCCTTACATATTCAGAAGCACTCAGTTAGTAGGTGAGTTATGCTGTGATGGGGCTGTAACGCTGTGTATTTTCAGTTGTCCCTTTTGGCTGAGATGGAGTTCTGTTATAACGGTAAAACTAGGCTGCAGATAGCAGAAGTGTGTGCCATGGTTAGCTGTTACAAATATCACATTTAGGACTTTTCAGTTAAAATAGAATTCTCTACTACTGATATCAGGTAGCAATTCTCAAGACAATATTGTGTTGTGGGCAGTGGAAAGGTTGCTGTGTTGCAGTGATTGCTTTCTCTATAGAAAGTTTTTATTCTGGTAGAAATCTTGTAGACACTATCACATTTTGGTGACGCACTTGCAAAGTTTCTGTGGCAGGAACTCTTTCAATAAGTTGTATCATTGCAAGGGTTAGCAGCCACCTCTCCACAAAATTCGACATTGATGCTAAAATACAACACCATATGAATTCTGCAATTGCAGATTTTTTAAAGAATGAAGCAGAGAGTGTTTGAGAATCAGGATATTCATAAAGATACTAAGATACTTATTTATAAAGCTATTGTCCTTCCAACTGTATTGTACACCTGCAAAACATGGACCGTCTACAAATGTCACTCTTAACTTCTGAAATGATTCCATCAGCTTTGCTGTTGAAAAATTCTGCAAATTTCTTGGGAAGACAGGCGGACAAGTGTCATTGTTCTGGAAGAAGTAAAGACCACCAGTATTGAAGCCAAGATTCTCCACCATCAACTTCTCTGGACTGGCCACGTTGTCCAAATATCTGATCACTGTCTCCCGAATAATAATAATAATAATAATAATAATAATAATAATAATAATAATCTTTATTTATACCCCACCACCATCTCCCCAATGGGGACTCGGAGTGACTTACATGAGGCCAAGCCCAAACAACAAAATTACAATAAAATAAGACCGAAAATGCAAACAAAATACAACATCATAATAACATAAAACATGTTAATAAATAACAATATAAAATTACAATAACACAATCACAATGACAGTGGGCGGGCTACATGTAATGAAGCATTTACTTTACTCTCAGCTCAGGAATGGAAAACAGAATGTCAATGGACAGCAAAAGGGATGTAAGGATGGTCTTAAAGCTAACCTAAAAAAGTGGAATAAACACAGAGAACTGGGAATCCCTGACCCTTGAGCGTTGTAAGAGGGAGTCAGCTGTTACCAACAGTGCTATGGATTTTGAAGAGGCATGAATAGAGGTCAAAATGGAGAAACGTGCCAAGAGGAAGACGCATTAAGCAAACCCTTTTTAGGACCGCCTTTTATCTGAAAATCATATGTCCTCACTACGAAAGACCATGCGGGTCCAGAATAGGTCTCTAGAGTCACTTTCGGACCCACTACCAGGATGAGTCTGCATGGTCTTCACTTGGAAGATAATTATACTTCGCCACAAGTGATAGCCAGTGATGACGAGGAATTTTGTAGAAGACTTGCTTATTTGTCCAGGCCACAAAGAGTGCAGAACATTTTTAATAATGTTTATACTGGCCATAGGTACCCTGGCCTGCAGAGAAGCTTGAAGATGAACAATATACACACATATATCCCATAAATTAATTGTCAAGTGGAGCATTAACAGTAGCTTTGTAAATGTACCAGTAGTTTAATTCAACCTTTGCTTATATCTCATTCTTTCTCCATTATCTCACTCATTTATGGTGGAACTGTTGTATGCATATTTTGTTGGGTGACTAAATCTGAGATTCAAATCTCACTATTTCTGGAGATCCGCTTCTACTATTCATAACAGTGGTTTTCCAAAGATTTTAGTATACAGCCATGTGCTCAGTTTTCTCCAGTGTACAGACACGTACTAAATATTCTTCAGTGTCTATATTTATAGTGAAAAGTTTGTTGAAGAACTGGGCAGAAATCATTTTACTTTAAGAAACTGAAGAAATGGATCAAATTGTTGGCAGGAAGTTTAATGTCTACATAAGTAGAAGCTGACAGGAACATGCTGTGTGTGCCAAAGGTTCCAGTGATGGAAAACTGAAACATAGTGCTCACTGACCACAGCGTGAGCCCTGACACATAATGTAAATAACCCAGAGATATATGACTGCATTAAGCAGCTGGCTGGTGTATTAACAGCGGTAAATCTGCTGCAGCAGAAATGGCTGTCATACACATGATTTCTGATTAATATATTTGTAACAGATTAATATGAGTAAGTTACAAATGGAATTACAACAGGACTTATTTCCTTTCTTCTTCCAGAGTCATGTTTGTGGATCCTGGTTTTAATACCTTAAAGTTAAAAGCAGAAGATTTATGTGGTCGGGATCATCTCATCACTTTGAAATTAAATCCAAAGGTGAATGTTTTTAGGATGCTGGGGAAAGGAAACATACATTTTCATTACTTTTATATCTCAGGTATGATTTGCCTAGACATAGAGCCGCAGAATAATAAGGTTTGTATATGTAAAACAAATTTACTAAAGTCTCATTGCCTTTTCTTTCTTAAATGTATGCAGAATTGTTCAAACCTCTAGGAATCCTTCACTGGGGAAAAAACCCAACTAGCAAGTGTTCATTATCCTAGAGGCTTCTGGCTTGGTGTGGGGATTAAGTATCTTCATTTCAATTAATGATTAGTCAGTTTTGAACGCTTTTATCTGAGGAATCAGTCATGGTCTAGATTAGATGTCTTCCCAGTTGGATTTTATCCCCCCCCCCCTCCCAGAAATGGTCTGTCGTTGAACAAGAAGAAAAATCCTAGAAATGGGTTAACTAATTTGTACACAGTCCTGATTCTCCAAATTTTCAATGAGGAGCAGGTTCTAAAGAAGTATTTCACAAAAGCCTAGGGACTTTGTGTCTGTTCATATATACAGTCTTAGAATTTAAACTTGGAGTTTACTAAGAGTTAGATTTTAAAGCTTTGATTCTATATGTTATTGTGGGCAAAGTTTGTCCCCCAGGACGTACCAGAGGTCAATATTTTGTGGTAACTTCTAGCCAATTCTTGCTTTAAAATGCTTCTCCTGGGACTGAAAATGGCTAGGGCCCCCTAAAAGAATGCAAAAAAAAAAATGCTGCATACAGTTTCTAGCGCTGATTTTAGGGTGTGTTCCCCCCATGCTTTTATATTTGCTTGCCCCTGTGTTAAGATATTTATTTATTTACTATATTTATATACCGCCTTTTTCACCCCTGGGGGAGACTAAAGGTGATTTGTAACATAACAATGGCAAAAATTCAATGGCAACATACATGTTAAAAGAAAAATAATAATTACTAAACACTAAAATATAACTATAAATTAAAATCATTAAACCATTAAACATGAGACATAACGCTTAGACATTTAAACAAAGCATAAAAAAATCTTAATATAAATATTAAAATCACATGATCCAAAAATATGCATTACACATAGTGTTTCCATTAATACAAATTCTTTTGGGAGCCAAGCTGTTCCAAATTTTGCTGCTGCTCTTTTTTAAAAAAATAGACAATACTGTTTTATCGAAAGTGAGTATGTTTCTGGAAACGGAAGTAAGTATTTGTCTTTTATTGTGCAGTGACCGTCTTTTCCAAGTTTCTGGTAGTAACTAGTGGTCATCAATCAAATCTGTTTCACAAGATTATAGTGATGAAAGGATCAATTGTGTTTGTCCTTTTTAAAAATGTGTCTGGCATTTAAACTTGCCATGGGAGAAAATTAATATATAAAACGTGTGCTTACTGACACGGGGATTTGATTTATAGTAATATATGTAATAAATACACTGAACTGAAATGCTCATTCATATGTTATAGTTAATTTAAAGAAGTCGAACCCATAGGTTTATGTGCATGAACCAGCAAAGGTTAAATACACTTCACTTACATTGATTTCCATGGGAGATATATACTGTATACACATATTTTAACTATCTCACTAAAATCAGTATGACTTATAGGACTTAAAAGTGCTTAACTTTGGCTGAATCCTGTGTTGCATTATTCAAAATAAGGCAGTTGTTTTCAAGGTGCAGGTTATGACATACAAAGTCCTAAACAGTTTAGGCCCTGTCTATCTTCGTTATTGCCTCTGCCCCTATGAACCAGTGAAGGCTCTAAGATCTGCTGGGGAGGCTTTCTTCTCGGTCCCACCTCCATCACAAGCATGTTTAGTGGAAGGAGGGAAAGGGCCTTCTTGGTGGTGGCCCCCGAATTTTGGAACAGGGAGATTAGGAAAGCCTCCACATTGTTCTCCTTTCATAGGGAGCTGAAAATATGGATGTTCCAGCAAGCTTTTGAGAATGATCAGTCCCTAGGTTGCCAGTTAATACTCTGTTCTGCACTTCATTCACTTCCCTGGCCCTATAACACATTGTTTGCACTATCTCGCCCAGCCTTTTAATAGTTGATCACATCTATTTTAGTACTCCTGGCCATTGGTATTGTTGAACTTTGCCTGATGGAGCTCTGATGTAATAGGCGTATGTGTGTGTTTGTGTGTACGTGTGTATGTGTGTGTGTATACACACACACACACACACACACACATATATATATATATATATTAGTATATTTTATCCGGGTTTTTGTAGTTAATAATGTCTTTATTGTTTTGCTATTTTGCTAAGTTACAGTTAGGTTGTTCTTTATTGTCTAATGTGTTTTGTCTTGATGTAAATTGTTTGTATGGTTTCCTTTTTGGCATTGAGCGTTTGTCATATTCATTGGAAACCGCCCTGAATCCCTTCGGGGAGCTAGGACAGTCTATAAATATTTTTTTTATTAGTTGTTATTCGTTGTTTTGTTTTTGAAGAGTTGTTCTATAAATCTTATGGATCAATCCTATATTCTATTGATTTTATTCTAATGTATTAAAAACTGAAAGGATGCCAGTCCAAACTTTGTTCTCTACAGGACCAAGAAATTGCAGAAACCTGGATTTATTTATTTGTCGTGTCAGGGCAACCAGTCAATTATATTACATTTCTAACAGAACAAAGCAAACAAACAGACAAAATACAAAATGTGTGAGTTTGGTAGTTGATTAAATGTCCTTTGACTAGTATATGGCCACTTGGAGTGCTTCTGGGGTTGCCGCAAGAAGGTCCTCCATGGTACATGTGGCAGGGCTCAGGTTGCATTGCAGCAGGTGGTCAGTGGTTTGCTCCTCTCCACACTCACATGTCGTGGATTCCAACTTGTAGCCCCATTTCTTGAGGTTGGCTCTGCATCTTGTGGTGCCAGAGCGCAGTTTGTTCAGCGCCTTCCAAGTTGCCCAGTTTTCTGTGTGCCCAGGAGAGAGTCTCTCATTTGGTATCAGCCATTGGTTGAGGTTCTGGGCAATACCGGCTAAGCAGTGTAATTTCTCCAGTGGTGTAGGGCGCAGGCACACCGTGATAATGCGGCATGTCTCATTAAGAGCCACATCCACTGTTTTAGTGTGGTGGGATGTGTTCCACACTGGGCATGCGTACTCAGCAGCAGAGTAGCACAGTGCAAGGGCAGATGTCTTCACTGAGAAACCTGGATGATTTAATTAAAGAAAAGTTAATCTGAAAAATATGTAGAAAAATATGATCCTTGTCTTTCATTCTGTGTTTTAGCTGATTTTATTTAACCACTTCCACTCCTTTCATTTTGTAACTTATTCAAAAGTTAGTATAACAGACTGAAATGAAGATGATAAAAAGAGAAAGCATAAGAGCTTTTGCAAGCAATAAAAGTTTCCTTTAAAAATGAAAAGTACAGCAGGGAACATAAACCATGGTAGACATAATAAAATATAAGTGCAAATTTGAATACCAAGTAGCCAGAGAAATAAAAATAAATGTAAGTGTATCATAGGTAAGGAACAGGTATGAGAATCAGTGAGAGATTACTAGAAGCGGATATAAAGTTATATAGAAGCTAAACTTCATTACCATAAAAGCCAATTGGATGTGGTCTACTACTGAATTAAGTTTAGCAGGGACCATAGCATTAGAAAACAAAGTAGAAGGATAATACATTCAAATTAGTCAGTGGCAAATATCCAGGATTAAAGTTGGGTGGATTCATTTTGGAAGGTTTAAATTGTATTTGTATTTAACCTCACTTCTTCTTAATGTCTCAAATGTCAGTCTTTTGCCTTGTAATCATGAGTTTTATTAGGGTAGATTAGGGGAAAGGTAGTGGTCTTTTCATCAGTGTTCCTATTTTATGATCAGTCAAACTTAGGTTTCTATGCTATGTTTAAGTTCCATTTATATCATTTATGTATTCATAGACTGAGTATAGTATCTACCTTTTGCTTGTTTGTTCCATAGGCCTGAAACATTCTCATTATGATGAGTGGAAAGCTGAACTGTCTTCCTTCTCCCTAAAGTATAAAATGTGTGTAATAGTAGGAGAAATAGTACTGTTAATAGATGTTGTAAAGTTTGTTGCATGATTAGAATCAATGGACAAAAAAATTCACCTTTGACAAATTTTTTCCTGTTCAGAAAGAAACCCGTTAAATAATAATAAATAAATAATAAAAACGTTATTTCTATCCCTCTCAATCTCCCCGAGAGGACTCAGGGTGGTTTCCAACAGTGTAACAAACTGGCAAACATTAAATGCCAAACAAACAAGTACTAAATGAATCAAATATAATAAGACTATATAAAACAGACCAAAATATAACAAAAAATACACATAAATAAACATTATAACATATCGGCACGTTTAACCACATAATAAAACATTACTGGGGTGAATTTCTAGTATCTAGGTGAGGGTCTGTTTGGAATTTTGCTAATCCTCCTCCTCTCCACAATCCAAGGAGCACAACTAAGTCTTAATCTGCTGTTGCATGCCAGGCCTATTTGGTTGCCAACAGAGTTACCTAGTGTAATATATAAGATATAGCATATAGGATATTAGCTATAATACAGAAAACTAGAACTTCTGGCCACACGGACAGATGGTAATGAATTGTGGTTTCTTTTGGACGACTTGGCTTTATGTAATTATATGATTGTTTTTAATGTATTTTATGTATTAATGTGTTATATGGTGTGATGTTTTTAAACTACTGTTTATGAATCTTGAGTCCCTCTCTAGAGGTCGAGAAGACCGGTATATAAAAGTTCTAAATAAATAAATAAATAAATAAAACTAGATATATTAAAAGCCAAAGTCAAGGCAAACACTGCTACAATATGAATAAGGTAAGAAATGAACACATTTCTAACAACACAAATGTGAGCAGATGTGACTGAAAATAAACTCTTACAAAAAACTTACTAATTACGTCATATAAATAGCTTAAGATTCCAATATTTAAGAATACTTAACTGGAGTGTTCACTCTGCCTGTCTGGTTTTAGCCACCGTCATAAATTGGACACTCAGATGGCTAGAATAAGATAAAAGAATTCAAGATGTAAAGTGATATCAGGGTTGCTGACTGTTTCAACATGACCCGGTATATAAATCAATACCATGAAGTTAAAAAAAGAAGTTGTTTTTTACAGTCAGCTCATTGTGCCTTCCCTAGAATGGCCCACCTTTAGGTAAACGTAAAGGTTTCTCCTGACATTAAGTCTAGTTGTGTCCAACTGTAAGTGGTGGTGCTCATCTCCCTTCGAGGAGAGAAGGGCGGGGTATAAATATAGGAAATAAATAATCTCAACTTTTAAGCTGAAGAGCCGGCGTTGTCCGTAGACGTCTCCTAGGTCATGTGGCCGGCATGACTGCATGGAATGCTGTTTCCTTCCCGCTAAAGAGGTACCTATTGATCTACTCACATTTACATGTTTTCAAAGTGCTAGGTTGGCAGAAGCTGGGCCTAACAGGGGGAGCTCACCTTTATTTATTTATTTATTTATTTATTTATTTTGAGCGCTTCTACCCCGCCCTTCTCAACCCCCTAGGTGGGACTCAGGGCAGCTTACAAAAGGCACAATTTGATGCCTAACAGTTCACAAAATACAATATACAAAATACAATATAACAACAATTATAACTAGTTAAAACAATCAAATTAATATAATAGCAGCAATAAAATCATCTTGTGGTCAATGTTCGCCAATTCATAAAACCATAGTCCATCCAGCATTATCATAGTCCTTTCCTACTCTGGTCGTCATTGTCCTTTATCCATCTGCCAGCTTACTCAAAGGCCTGGTCCCATATCCAGGTTTTTAACTTCCTTCTGAAAGAGAGGAGGGATGTTGATGACCTAATTTCCCCGGGGAGTGAATTCCACAGGCGAGGGGCCACCACCGAGAAGGCCCTGTCCCTCGTCCCTTGCTCCCCGGATTCAAACTGCCAAACTTTCGGTCAGCAAGTTCAGCAGCTCAGCAGTTTAACTCGCTGTGCCACCAGGGGTCTACCTTTACAATTTATAAAACTGCAATATACATCATAGTTTCAACTTGTATTTATTCCTTTCCATTTTAGATTTTTAATAACTTAATTTCTTTTCAGTACCCCACAGAACCACCAGATTGTATTGTGGATTTACCAGTTCAATTCTGTGTCTCTTGGATTCCACAGGTAAGCAGTTTACCTTTGTTATCTCCAGTTGTACCCAACTTGCCTACTCAATAGGCTACTAGCAGGTTGTGTAACATAGCAATCTGAGTTTGTCATATTTCTCATTGCATATCACTAGAGAAGGAATGGAGCCCCTGGTGGCACAGTGGGTTAAACCCCTGTGCCGGCAGGACTGAAGACCGACAGGTCGCAGGTTCGAATCCGGGGAGAGGTGGATGAGCTCCCTCTATCAGCTCCAGCTCCTCATGCGGGGACATGAGAGAAGCCTCCCACAAGGATGATAAAAACATCAAATCTTCTAGGCGTCCCCTGGGCAACATCCTTGCAGACAGCCAATTCTCTCACCAGAAGCAACTTGCAGTTTCTCAGGTCGCCCCTGACACAACAAACAAACTAGAGAAGGAGTCACCAAGAAATAAGTTCACATCCACAGCTCCCCTGGGATTGGTAGAATCACATGGTTTTAAACTTTTCCTTATTACATAGACCCCTTGGCATCTCACCCAGTTCTTTGCACTCCCTGAAGGGCAAGATAAAATCTTTTTGATTTAGCCTGTCTTCCAAACTGTGGTCAACCTACACAATCCTCATACATCCTCCCCACCTATATTTCTGTTTCTGTTTATATTTCCCTTTTTTTATTCTGTAGAGGAATCTGGCATTCACAGCTAGGCCTGTAGCCACTACAGGTAGTGCTACTAACATTGATTTTTTAAAAAAACCTGGCCATAGTTAAATGTAAATGAACTCAGCTGTTAAATGACATCTCTTTTTGTATATACTCATATATGGAAACAAAAGACTATTGTGGGAAGGAGGGATGGGTAATGGACACTTTTTCATTTTTCTCAGAGGAAGGAAATGAACAAACAGCTAGTCTTCTAATTTTTGCCTTTCAGGGATGGTTTCATTGGTTAGCGATTTCAGGAATTTCCAGTCATTCTGGTTCTGTCTCATATTTTAATTCAGATTATAAGCATGGTAGATGAAGGGAATACTGTGGATGTAGTATATCTTGATTTTTTCCCCTCATGATATGTTTGCAAAGAAGCTAGTAAAATGTGGGCCCAAAACGTGAAAAAACACATCTTAGCTACTCTGTTTATTTTTTTAAAGATGCTACTTGAACTAATGTGTTAACTGCAGAATGTACTCAAATAGACAATATGCTTTTGCTGAAGTTATTTTTGAGGGAAGGTTGATTTTGCAGACTCATAGATCTCAGCCATCCTTCCCCCCACCGCGATAATTGAGAAATCATTTGGGTGAATCCCATTATTTGCTGGATCCTTCCCCACTAAAAAAAATATTAGTGAACATTCATCATTCACAGGAGACATCTAGATCCCGCTCAGGCAGCAGATGACATGTCTTCCTTGTTTTCAGTAGTTTACTGTTCAACACTATTGCCACATTTTTGAGTATGAGTACCTTTGATATGTTTCTTATTTTCCTGCATCCTTTATTCCTCAAATTGTCTCTGTTTTGCTATGAGACACGAGGGAAATAAAGGGTCAACCCTATAAAGGAAAGTTTGAGACCAAAGGATGCTAGCCAAGGCTGAGCACCTTCATCCATTCTTCAACTTATTCCTGGATGTTTTCTTCAATTGTGACAAGAATAAACATTTACAGTAAGTGACTGGAATTACATTTAATGGAAAAGGCTATCAATAAATTTGATTTTGAACTTAATATTATTAGTGTATGCTCCAAAGAACCATGAAGCTAATTCAAGCCCATGGGTGACTAGGTAAGGGTTTCTCTACATTCAATACTTTTCACTCTTGATTTTTTCCCCTCTATTTAAAAAAAGAAAGAGAGAGAAAAGCAACATGATCTTGGCTATTGACTCCAGTTCAGTAGGGACTCTTTTCTACAGGTAGGATACCTGTAACTTTAATCACTGTAGCTCTGTCTCTCACAGCAAGGAGGAGCAACACAAGGCTAGCTGGAGTGAAAATTCTAATTTACTGAAAGTAAACCTAACATAATTGACTGATGATAAGATGTTACACCAAAGTCCCAAACAAAGAGCTAAGACAAATCCACAGATACTTTGTGAAATCAATAATGGTGGCTTAGAATATCTGATTTCCAGTTTAATTAAATATGTTCACGTGGAAAAAGAAATTACATGAGAAACTAGTGTTTACAAAAGTTATAGGTTTCTCACACTTACCTGGTAAAAAACTTCCTTGTTAGAAATATTGTCATTACTGTTAAATGTACATACTTGACTTCTATAAATCATTTACACAGAATTACTGGTTTGTGCTGTTCATGGGATGCCCCCCTCTGGCAAGAATGCAAAATACTCAGTTTTTCAAGAATTTCTTATATTAAAATCATTTTATTTATTGTTTATCTAGTGCTGTAAGATAATGTGGTGCTTTTACAACACAGCTCAAGTAAAACAATACATATTCTTGTCATCCTGATCTGCTTCCCACCCCGTTCTGTGCATACATAATAATGTCCATATAAGGCTCAGGCATGCAGCGTGGGTTTGTGAAAGTTTGGACTGGAGTTAGGAAAGAAGTGTGAAAGTGGGAGGAAGAAATGTCAACAATTTAATATATGAAGATGACATCACACTACTAGCAGGAAATAGGAAAGACTTGGAACAACTACTGAAGAAAATCAACAAGAAAAATTCAAAGGCTGGTTTACATTTGAAGATTAAGAAAATAAAACTCATCCAAGTAAATTGATAAAGAAGTTAGGCCCAGTACTATTCAACATCTTTAGCAATGACGATGGAATAGGCAATCAAAATGAAATGTGCAAATATAGGATGGGTGACACCTGGCTTGAAATCAGTATATGTGAAAGCGATTTAGGGGTCATGGTAGACCACAAACTGAACATGAGTCAACAGTGTAATGTGGCAACCAAAAAAAGCCAATGCAATTCTCAGCTGCATTAGTAGCGGTCTGGATTAAGTAAAATCATACTTCCACTCTATTCTACTTTAATCAGACCTCACCTGGAATAATAACACTGTGTCAGATTCTGGCAGCACAATTCAAGAAATAGATGGATATGCTGGAACATGTTCAGAGAAGGATGGTCAAAATGATCAAAGGGTTGAAAGCCATGAATCCCCATGAGGAGTAACTGGATATGTTTAGTTTGGAGAAAAGGCTGTTACTGGATATGAGATCCATGTTTAAATATTTGAAAGGATGTCAGATTGAAGAGGGGACACGTTTGTTTTCTACTGTTCTAGGGACCAGAACACAAAGCAATGGGTTATAATTGCAGGAAAATGATTCCACCTCATCTCTGTATACGAACCCACACGATCTCTTCGATCATCTGGAGAGGCCCTGCTCTCGATCCCACCAGCATCGCAGGCACGGTTGGTGGGGACGAGAGAGAGGGCCTTTTTGGTGGTGGCCCCTCGACTCTGGAACTCACTCCCTAGGCCCCAACTCTGGCAGTCTTTAGGAGGAGCTTGAAGACGTGGTTGCTCCAGTGTGCCTTCCCAGAATAATGATCCCACAGCACTTTGTCCTCCGAAGCAGTTTACATTTTAGGTCTGCTTGTATGTTTTCACAAACGCCACTACCACCTTTTCGCCCATGCACCAGCATTATTTTCAGTTTTAATTTTACATTTGGCCTTCCCACAGTTTTAATTGTGTGTTGTCTTATTGTTAATGTTGCTTATCTTACTGTCCATGTTTTTTATTTTAATTGCGTGTATTGTTGTTTTATTGCTTGCATTGTTGTATTTGGGCTCAGCCTCATGTAAGCTGCAACGAGTCCCTTGGGGAGATGGTAGCGGGATACAAACAAAGTGTTGTTGTTGTTGTTGTTGTTATTATTATTATTATTATTATTAACATTAGGAAGAACTTCTTGATGGTAAGAATTGTCCAATAGTGGAATAGGCTGCCCCGGAGTTTGTTGGAATCTCCTTCTCTGGGGGTTTTTAAGTAGAGGCTGAATGATCATCTGTCGAGAGTACGTTGATTGTATTCTCCTGCATGGCAGGGATTTGGACTGGATGACACTTGTGGTCTCTTCCACCTCCATAATTATATGAAAATAATGACCAGAGATGATGTATAGTGCCCTGATAAGTTGTTTTTTAAATCTTCAAGTTGTTTCTGAGTTATGGTAATCTACGGTTAACATATCATTAGGTTTTCTGGAGCTAAGAGTGTGACTCATCCTAGGTCATCCAGCATGCACAAATTGAACCATGGTCTCTCTCCAGACTTGTATTCCAACACTGAGACAGCAACATCACCCATTCCCTCACTAAATTCTACAGACTCCCTCCTGTTTTTGTTTCTGTGAAGCAGGAGTGGTGATGCAAGTCTTCAATTCGAGAAACGGAAGGATTAATGTGCATTACTCCTTGTGCCTTCAGTTCCCAGGCCCCCATTTCATGCTGTAGCTTTGGACCTAAAGAATCCCTCTTTCATGAGTCCACCACCACCAAACACACACACACACATAGATGCAAAGGGTATTGTATCATATTTTAACTTAGTGGTACATAGTATACATACATAGCTCAGCAAACATATCTTCAACTTTAGCTAGTATTTCTGCTATGTTATCCCACAAGAAATGAAAAGCACAAGTTTCTGTGAAAATATGTGTAACTATGTCTATGTAATCCAACTGTACTCTGAATGTGTCAGCTTTCTTAAGAGGGTCATAAAGGTTCTCAGTAACATTTATTTCATATTGTTTGCTGGTGTTTTATCACAATGTGAACAAAAGATTGTGTGTGCCAGCTGTGGGAATGGACAAGATGTCATTCTGAGGTAATAGTGATCTTAATTCTCCCAAACTCACATTTTGCAGTAGCATAGATAGCAGAATGCATGCACAAGTGGTGTCTACTAGCAGATCTGTAAAAACTCTGCAATTTGTGCAATGGCAATTGAACTAGCTACGATTTACAATTTTGGATTATGTGATTTTATTATTTACACTAGGATGTTTTCATGCTTTGTCTTAATGTTTAAATGTTATTATGTCCTATGTTTAATGGTTTTAATGATTCATAATCTTAGTTATATGCTGCTGTTTAGTTATTATTATTTCTTTCCCTACATGTGTGTGGGCTATGATTTTTTGTCATTAAAATGTTGTAAACCACCTTGAGTAACCCCAGGGGTGAGAAAGATGGGATATATTTACAGTAAATAAAAAATTAAAAAAATATAGAAATACAACATAACAAACAACAACAAACAAAGAAAACAACAAACAACAAAACTTTATTACAGTCCATGGACCCACAGCTGTTAAATAACATACAGGAGTTTACAACATAATTTAAGGGACTACAGGACAATAATCCCCCCCCCCCCCCCCGCCATTCTTTCAGCAGAAAAAGAAATTTTCAGAAAGAATTTGGACCTATTTATTTATTTATTTATTTATTTACCACACTTGTACTCTGCCCTTCTCACCTCAGAGCGGCCTTACAAAGGCGACAATTTGATGCCACATATATGTTTTTTTTAAGTTATATGGTTTGGCAAACAATGCTGTCTTCAGTCCAGTAGGACTTGTGAAAAAGCAGAAATTGAAACCCAATAGAGAACCAGCAGTAAACTAGGAGCACAAGGATTATAGGGTGCTAAACCCGGTTACAGAAGGAATGGTTGATTGTTAAGACAAAAGGAATTTTATGACATAGTCAGAGATGGTTATCGCCTTGCTTGTCTTGCCATTTCTTGATCCAAAGCGTTCCATGACTTCTGCAATATTTATCCCATCTTTCACATGCCCTACTGAACAGTTGTTAAGGAATGGCACTTTTAAATATTTGGGTGTTTTAATTTTTTTCTTACACATACGTTTTAAGTTGAGTTTTAAATTTGAACTGTTCTGTATTTAATCAGTGTTGCTGTAAACCTCACCAAGTCTCAGTTTAGAGAAAGATGAGAAATAGACTAGTGAAGCAGGGAAATAATTTTTAAAAACAGAGAAAAGGACTTCAAAAACAACCTCCTAAAAATAAAATATAGGAAATTTAAATTTATTTATTTACTTCATTTCACCTTTCTTGACCGGAGAGGGGACTCAAGGTGGCTTACAAATTCGGCAAAAATTCAATGCCACACAGGTAAACAATAAAACACATCTCATAAAAGCAATCTAAGATATAAACAATTAAAACGTATTACAATCTATCAAGCAGATTAAAACCCACTTATAAAACACTGAGTCATGATCTCACTGAGCTGCCATTTCACTAATTTGATATTTCAATATATAATCATAAAGACCGCTTCCGTATATTGTTGGCATCTATGTAAGGTCACAAGTGGCAAAGTTATGCTCATGCAGCTTTACCGTTGTACCTTTCATTGAACAGTAATGCTATAAATTGAGAGTGAGGACTGTGCAAGTCAATAGGCTCTCAAAAGTACACACAACCTGTAATTGACGAAGGGCTAATTTTCACCTAATTACCAGTATTCCTATGAGTACAAGCATGCCCAAATGAAAGAAAATGTAAGTGCATCTCATCAAGTTTAAAGGTTGTATGCATGGAAAATTAAGGAAAGAATGTTTGCTGTACTGAAGTTTATGATTTAAGAGAAATGTACCAGGTCTTATCTTTGACACTTCATTGGGTATATGTGTGTCTTGTGTCTATGTGTACCTAATAAAAAATAGGCAGACTTAAAAAAAAATCCGTATATGAAAACATATGTTCTAACAATGATACATACATGTTTTGTCAAAGACAATTTATACATATGTTCTTCTTTGCTCTAGTGTGTATTCAACATGATGTTTAAATGTTTGATAGGTATTTAATGTTTACATCAGTAGGTCACCTTAAGGAAAACATTGACAAGAACTATAACTCAAACAGTACGATTGTCAGTGTTAGAATACCAGCACACTCTTGTTCAAGAGAATTTGAATACATTTCAGATCCCATAACTGAATTGTTTCCTAAATAGCTCTTTCCTTTTTCATGTTCTTCTCGTTCTTTTGGACTTTAAGCTTGATGGCGGTTCTCCCTCCATAACCCCCCCCCCCCCAACCCCATTCTGAATAATAATAGACATGGCTTTATGGCATCTGTATTAAAAATGGGTAATTTTCCTTATGGTCCCTGTCTTCCTGCTGGGTTGATAATGTTTTGATGTATTTTTCTTGTGCTCTGATGAGAGGTCTGCTGCTGCTGCTCTGACATATTCATTTGGATGAATAATTATAACGTGCACAATGTCAAGCTGAAGATGGTAGGGTTTTGTGCGTCATGACAAGCCTAGTAGCCAGTGCAGGTGTCTCACAGCGTGAGCAGTAGCAGCCAGTGCATTCTGGCTCAGAGGAGACATTTCCGAATAGTCAGAAATCAGCACCAAGGGCAAGGCTGCTGCCATTGTTCACATGCCAAATAAACAGAGAGCTTCCCAATGACAAGTGCTAGTACGTCTCCATACTTCAGTTACATACATCATTTTTTCCTAATTAGTCAAATAAATTTGGGGTCTATTCCATTTTACGGAGGGGGGGGGGGTATATAATGCCTGCATATATTCACAGGACCTTATATTAAAGCCTTGTCATTTCGCCTGAAATCTTAGTTAAAATATTTTCGGTAAAATATGCAGTGCTGGATCTTCAAAATAAGCCTGCTGCATTTCTAGCTTCTGTTGCTAAGCCTCCATTGGAATTGTGGAATATTGAATCAATAACGCACAAAGGCAATAACACAGAATAGGGGAGGGTTAAAAAAAGAAAGGATTTCAAATCCGACACTTTTTCTTTTCTTCTTCTTTGCTGGTGGATATGGGGATTGGGAGGGGTGCTGAAAAGCAGGTTCAGCTTGAGTAAATGACAAATGGAAACCATTTTCCAGGCAAATCTGAAAGAATCATAAATTACTAAGAGAAGAGACCTGGCGGGTCATCCAATCCATACCCCTGCTGTGTCAGAACCTGTTCATTGCACTGCATTTTCCTCATGTTTTTGTCTTAATCCTTCAATCAATGCAGTGGATATTGCCTAGCTAACACAGTCTTTTCTCCACTTTTTTTTTAGTTGAAAGGAATTTTAATTTCCTCTTAAGTTTTAGCTGTGGACCGTTGCTTTTAAGTTACATGGTTTCCTATCCAGAATCAGTATTAGGAATCATGTAGGCATCTGCAGCGACTCACTTTGTGTCTCACAGATGCTGGTCGCTTCTAGACAAGGCTTTTACATTGCAATTGTGCTGCCTTATGTAAGAATGTTTACAGAAAGTTCAAATACTGTTTTCAATTTGCAACCTGCTCAAGTTGGATTTCTCCCCGTTGTTATTTCTATCTTCCTTTTTTTAACTAGAGAAAATTCATTAATGGAAAAAAACAAACAGCTGCATAATGCCTTTCAGTTGCAAGTGGTAGGAGCGGTCTGCATGGAAGAGAAACATTTCTAATGCATGTTGCTGGGATTGGCAAGTTTGCCCCCTAACATTTTCCAAAAGGCCTAAACAAGTAAAACAAACACGGATAGACTTTAGGCAATCTAATATATTATTCTTTTTAATAGTGAACTCAAATTGTCATTTGCCTGTCAGTTTAAAAGTGAGATGGGCCCACCTGAACACAGGGAAATAATTCCTGCATATCTAGGATGATTAAAAAAAATCTTCAAACTATATAAGAATCTATGGATTTATAGAATGCTGATGGCAGACTTTATAGACGCATTTGTCAGCTATCTTCTGTCAGCTCACGGGTTCTTGTCAGGTATTTAGGCGTATGTTTAAAAGAATTTCTTATCATATTTATAGAGGGCAGGGGTCTGAAGCAGCAGTAGGCAGACATCAGAGTTGTGGAATCTGCCATGTTTTTTGCTACACACCTTAAGACTTGTCAATCAGGTGAAGAAACCTACCCTTAGAAAAACAGAATTCTGTTCCCAGTGATATTGGAGGGAAAAAACCTTGAGCTTACATTTACTATACACAAATAACTACTTCTGAAGGCATTTGTTGATTTTCTATCTAAATGAATATACAGTACAATTCAAAGGCATAACTGTGTTAGTCTAGATCAGTGGTTCTCAACCTGTGGGTCCCCAGATGTTTTGGCCTTCAACTCCCATAAATCTTAACAGCTGGTAAACTTGTTGGGATTTCTGAGAGTTGTAGGCCAAAACATCTGGGGACCCACAGGTTGAGAACCACTGGTCTGGAACATCAGCATGCAAAATGATCTAGTAGCATTGATACTTTTGCTAAACAATTATGAACCAAAAATCCCTGGTAATCTACTGCACACAATGCAGAGATTCTCTGATATATCTTTATCTACCTTCTGTCATCTGTAGTCTAATGATAGGAGAAGTTGGTTGGCATCAATTTATTGGTTAAGTCGAATCTAAAGTGTTTAGATAAAGAATGTTCAGAAGTCAGTTGGAACCAAACTAAACATGAGGTTTTAGTTCAGCAGGCTCTGAGAAAGAGCAGACATGTTTCTAGCATGCATGAGGGCCAGCACAATTCAGTTAAGGTATGAAATTAAACAAAAAAACCCCTTATTTTTTATTTCCAGAATAGAAATAAGTATCAGGAGCGACTTGAGAAACTGCAAGTTGCTTCTGGTTTGAGAGAATTTGCCATCTGCAAGGATGTTGCCCAGGGGACATTTGGATGTTTTACCATCCTATGAGAGGCTTCTCTCATGTCCCTGCATGAGAAGCTGGAGCTGACAGGTGGGAGCTCATTCCGCTCCCAGATTCAAACCGCTGACCTTTTGGTCAACAGTTCTACCGGTGCAAGGGTTTAACTCTTTGCGCCACCAGGGACTCTTCCCCACTTTCTGTAACTACTATATAGCAATGTATACATTCCTTTTTTGTGCAAGTCAAAGGCAGGTTATGAACTATGACAGCATTTACTGATAAGTCAAAAGTCATTCTCGAGAGGCAAAAAGCACCAGCACTACCTCAGCAGGATAACCTCCATGGCTGCGACCATTTTTCCACCCAGGCATTCAAAAAGGTAGAGAGGGAAGCAGTGCTTCTCTTAGGTTCTTCTGGAACATATGGCACCCTTGTCTTTTGCCACTCTGCCATTCATACTGAGCCGTGATGATTTGACCCAAGTTTTTGGGTTTTATGCTTTACTTAAATTTCTAGACTTGTACAAGAGCATATAGGTATTGCTCTCCTTCCCACACTATGTCTACAATATATTAGTTTAGCCAGATCTGATGCTACATATAACAACATTAGGAATCATTCATTATCCTATTCTGTAATTCATTATCCCTTTCTGTTTCCTTATGCTTTGGCTGGAGCACCATTCCTGGCCATGTGGCTCATGTGTCTTGCTGACTTGCTGACTAGAATATATATTGTGAGATTGCCTCCTAAAAATATTCTGTGGTACAGATTGAACATTCCCCTTAATAGAATTCCTAAATTCTCAGAAATTGTCCACAAAGCGTGGTTGAGAAGTGACACCTTTGCTTTCTGATGCATCAGTGTACACAAACTTTGTTTCATGCAAAACAAAAATATAAAATACTAGCTGTCCCCTGCCACGCGTTGCTGTGGCCCAGTCTGGTGATCTGGAAAATAAAGTAATGGTTTCTAATATATGTAATTCCTTTATGGTTGTGGGTAAACAGTATTCCTTGTTGTATCTATGTCAGTGTTGATGTGGAGATTGTCTGGTTTGCCTACTCTGGGACATGCGACATATAATTGTCCTTCTTTAGGGGTCCCTTTCAAATCTATGATACTATATCTGTGTGTGTGAGAATAATTATCTATCTATCTATCTATCTATCTATCTATCTATGGCTGGATGGCTTTTTGTCAGGAGGACTTTGATTACATTTTCTTGCGCTGATGAAGGGAGTTGGATTGGATGGCCTTAAGTATTTTCTATTGGTCATGGGGGTTCTGTGTGGGAAGTTTGTCCCAATTTTGTCGTTTGTGGGGTTCAGAATGTTCTTTGATTGTAGGTGAACTATGGATCCCAGTGACTACAACTCCCAAATTCCAAGGTCTAGTTCCCCAAACTCCATCTGTGTTCATATTTGGGCTTATTGAGTGTTTGTGCCAAATTTGGTCCAGCTCCATCATTGTTTGAGTCCACAGTGCTCTCTGGATGTAGGTGAACTACAACTCCCAAACTCAAGGTCAATGCCCACCAAACCCTTCTAGTGTTGTCTGTTGGTCATGGGAGTTTTGTGTGCCAAGTTTGGTTCAATTCCATCGTTGATGGAGTTCAGAATGCTCTTTGATTGTAGGTGAACTATAAATCCCAGCAACTACAACTCCCAAATGACAAAATCATAAATTTTTTTTGAGTGATGGTCACTCCTTGTGTTGTGAGACATTTTGTTGCCAAATTTGGTGTGATTTCGTTCCATTGGTTCTTTTGTTTTTAAGGTACTCATTATGCACATAGCATATATATATATATATATATATATATATATATATATGTATGTATATATATACACACACACACACACACACATATACAGGGTTAGTCAAAATGAATAGGCCAATAAGAAAATTAATTGTACCCGAATGTATGTTTACTGTAACCAAACCACAGCTACGTAGCGACAGATAAACTTTGTAACGAATGTATGTTTATTGGAGGGGTATACGATTATTATTGGTTACAATAAACATACATTCGTCTAAAATTAATTTTCTTATTGGCCTATTCATTTTGACTAACCCTGTATATATATATATATATATATATATAGAGAGAGAGAGAGAGAGAGAGAGAGAGAGAGATTGCATAAAATTGTCTTCAAGCTATATGTAGAAGGTATATATGAAACATAAATGAAGGTTGTATCTAGACTCTAGTAGTCCCATCTCCAGGATGTCTCATTATTAGGTACAAATATGCAAATACAGATATTCCAAAATCCCTAATAATCAAAACACTTCCTGTTCCAAGCATTCCAGATAAGGGATACTTGACATGTAGTATAATATACTGCTAAAAATTCTACACTGTGAATGTCTGAGATACATGTGTCTGGAAAAATATTAGATGTAATTACATAAAGATGGCTATCATGCATGTCTGTGTGTATATCCACACATGCATACATGTGCATATGGATGGACTGGAGTCTATATATTACTCTGAGTATTCTTAGAACTGAGGAAAAGTCCAAGCATTTCACAAATAAATAAAACCTCAACCTAAAATCATTAAGCAGTATATTTGACACTGAATATCTTGCCGCAGATACAAATGAAAATCATCCAAATAGCTTAAAGGAGAAGTGTTCAGAAATAAACTAGTTGAAGTGTAAAACGGGTGATAAATTCTTTATGATTTGCATGACAAAGTAATGTGGCTGATTTTAAGATAGAGATTCCGATACGCATATGGAAAGTTAGTTGGCAACATCAATGAACCATGCAAATAAGATCAGATGAGCAGTTCACTTTAAGAAAAGATTTGGCCACCTTTTAAGGAATATCATTGAAAAATTGCAATTAGTATTAAAATTAATTGGATTTTAAAATGTATCTGTGGATTCTAATCCCTTGATGTTCCTTTATTTCTACTGAAAATCCTTTGAATTCCCTAAAGATAAAGATAAAAATGATTATTAGAGGATTTATCGGTATGTGATGTAGGGAAATGTGGAAAATCAAAATGGAAAGCAACTGTTGCAAGTACCAGAAAATTATGCTATTAATTTAAGTGTCATCAGAGCACAAAAGATCACATTCCTAGACAGTGTGAAAATTATTAAAATACTGGAAATAATAGTACTTAAGATGAAGATATTATGCTCTAAGATCTGGTTAAGTGACTGACACTATTATATCACTTCAGGTATTATAAAAGTAACAAAATGCTTTTAAAGATAATAAGCGTTACATTTTGAGATTGGCAGTATTCACACTTTTCTGCTTAAGTGCTTTCTCACTTTAATATAATTTAATAACAGTAGTAGAAGAAAAAAAATCCTGCATTTTCTTTCACAAGCTATAGCTCTCTTTTTCAATATTTTTACATACATAAAGCCACACCAAAAAAACTATCTTAGCAATTTTAAACTCTGCAAAACTTTATCAGTGTCTTTCAAAACTATTGAGAATAATGCATTACTCTTAGAGATTAATGCATTACTTGTTTTATATAGGCATTGAATGTTTGCCCGTTGCGTTGGAATCCGCCCTGAGTCCCCACAGAGAGATAGGGCGAGATACAAATACAGTTTTATTATTATTATTACTAGAAAGTTAGTGCTTTAGAAATGAAAACCATTCTTCTTTAAATGAAAGAAAATTAAAAAGGTAAAGGTTTTCCCTTGAAACACGGACCTCTAATCACCTCTCAACAAAAGATTGCTCCAGGCACTGCCAGGCAATCAAATGCTAATCAAGGTAGTTAGTTGAAACATTCACACCTAGCTCCAACAGACAAGAGTCCTTTGTCCCACCCTGGTCATTCCACAGATATATAAACCCCCTTTTTCCTAGTTCCAACAGACCTCACTACCTCTGAGGATGCTTGCCATAGATGCAGGCGAAACGCCAGGAGAAAATGCCTCTAGAACATGGCCATATAGCCCAAAAAAACCTACAACAACCCAGTTTTCCCTTGACATTAAGTCTAGTCAAATCTGACTGGGGGGTGGTGCTCATCTCCATTTCTAAGCTGAAGAACTGGTGTTGTCCGTAGACACTTCCTAGATCATGTGGCCAGCATGACTGCATAAAGTGTTGTTATCTTCCTGGCGAAGTGGTACCTATTGATCACACATTTGAACTGCTAAGTTGGCAGAAGCTGGGGCTCACAGCAAGAGCTCATTCCACCCCGTGGATTCGAACCACTGACCTTCCGGGCAGCAAGTTCTGCTTCTTAGTGGTTCAACCCCCTGCACCACTGTGGCCCCTTAAAATACCTACTCCTAAAATAGCCTGACATTTCTAGTTTCCATGTATAGTATATATATTTAAAGACCTGATAGTGTAAAGTTTTGTGTTACACAAATTCTTCAAAATGCATGTCTGCTGCCAAAAATTTCCAGGATTTCTTAGAATCAATTTTGAATGTGTGTTAAAATTAACAGGAGAGTAACCATACATATCTTCCTGAAATATGAAATTGTATCCTATTCTCATGTTAGTTAGGGGGGAAAGCCCACATTACTGTCAGTGTGGCATATTTTTAGACCTTGTTATTCCATATCCTAATGGTACTTTACTGTGACGGAATTACCGAGATCTTGCTTTGCAGAAGCTAAGGATGCCTCTCTTAATAATTATCAAAGGTGGATTTTTTTTTTGTGGGGAGGGGGGAAATACATTGCATACTAGAACACATTAAATTATGTAATAAGCTGTGTATTTTTTTTTTACTTCTGACTTAAAAATAGCATTGAGAGACATTTAATGTTCTTTTCATGCTTCTAGCAAAACATATTTTGTGGCGGAATTCATTTTTTAATATGAGTTAGAAAAATGAGTCATAATACAGCCAAAGAATACATCCCAGCCAATATGTGGTCCAGTCAGAACTCAAAAAAAGTGTTTCAGGAAGGAAAAAAAAATCAAGATTTTTTTTGCCACATATTTTACAGATAGATTTGTGTTAGTCTTTTAAAAAATTGCAACAGGCCATTATTTCACGATTTTCTATTGCTGTTGGTGAAATTCCTTCTATAAAATTCGTTACAATTTCCTTCTCTCTTAGAGCTCCTTATTAAGCATTCACAGTCAGTTCTTGGCAGCGTTAGAATCGCTGAAGGAGTTTTGGAATGCTCTAGATGAAATTGATGAGAAGACCTGGGTGCTCGAGCCAGAGAAGCCCACACGGAGCGCCACAGCGCGAAGGATTGCGATCGGTAAGAACAAAAGGGACAACCTTGTGTTGGCTGCCTTCAAAAAACACAGAAAGGAAAGGGCTAGAAGTCATTTGTTTTCCTATAAACTGTGTTTACAAATAGAGCACACTGATTAATATTGGCTTAAATTAAATCTGATATGGTTTATAAGTGTAGTATCAATATCATTTCAGAATGCAGTTTTCAAGTTTCTTTCTCTCCTTTCATGTACATTATTCTGTAAACTACTACATATGTATGTGGTTTTCAGTAACAGGGCTGTTATTTAATGTATTAAATTTGCATGTAAATGAAACATTAATTATGAAAGGGGGCAAACATCTAATGGATTAGGTCTTCAGGAAAGCCCTGATCAGGTATTTACTTCCACATATGCTCAGAATCTCTGAAGGGAGGAGTCCCTTATTTCTTTTTCAACACTACCTGTAGCCCAACAACTCATAAGATATAAAGAAACTTTAAGGTTAAAGGTTTTCCCGAGACATTAAGTCCAGTGCTCATCTCCATTTCTTAGCCAAAGAGCTGGCGTTGTCCGTAGACACCTCTAAGGTCATGTGGCCGGCATGACTGCATGGAGCACAGTTACCTTCTTGCCAGAGAGGTCCTTATTGATCTACTCATATTTGCATGTTTCTGAACTGCTAGGTTGGCAGAAGCTGGGGCTAACAGCAGGAGCTCACTCCGCTCCCTGGATTTGAACCTGTAACCTTTCAGTCAGCAAGTTTAGCAGCTCAGCGGTTGAACCCACTGTGCTACCGGGGGCTCCAAAAGAAGCTTTACACATGCATTTGTATGTACTTAAAGAGTTTTCATAATTAGAAACGATGGTATGGAATTCCCATGTTTTTGGAGAATTGTTTAGTGGAACGTACACATAATTATAGAATCATAGAATCAAAGAGTTGGAAGAGACCTCATGGGCCATCCAGTCCAACCCCCTGCCAAGAAGCAGGAATATTGCATTCAAAGCACCCCTGACAGATGGCCATCCAGCCTCTTTTTAAAAGCTTCCAAAGAAGGAGCCTCCACCACACTCCGGGGCAGAGAGTTCCACTGCTGAACGGCTCTCATAGTCAGGAAGTTCTTCCTCATGTTCAGATGGAATCTCCTTTCCTGTTGTTTGAAGCCATTGTTCCACGTCTTAGTCTCCAGGGAAGCAGTAAACAAGCTTGCTCCCTCCTCCTTGTGGCTTTCTCTCACATATTTATACATAGCTATCATATCTCCTCTCAGCCTTCTCTTCTTCAGGCTAAACATGCCCAGCTCCTTAATTCTCCTTTCAGGCCTTCTCAGCAGGGACAAAGACACTGAGGATTAGGCTAATGCAAGTAGCCCTATCCCCCCCCCCCCACCCCCACCCCCCAATATATTATCAGGGATTGTGTATTTGTAGTCTGAAGAATTAGTCAGACCTTTGTGTCTCTGAAATTACTGGGACTAGTAAAGTCATTGTGGTTTCATTAGGACTACTGTGCTTCTCTTTGATTCCAAACTTCTGTTTTTCTTGGTTCTCTTGTGTTTACTCCTCTTGCTCAATAAATAATATCTTTTCTAAGATGGAACCCTTCAACCACAATTTCTGTGACTGCTTGTTTTAAAAAGTAACAAGAATGGATATTTGATTGATTAGGGATATTTTATTAAAAGATAAAAAGTAGGTTTTTATTTGATTAATTTGATTAATCTCAACAACAAATCAGCTAAGCATGGCAAGATGAATTAATAATGTGCTTTAAATATATAATCATATTGATAAGTTGAAAGTATGATGAAGGTAAAAGGACTAGAAAACTTGGAAGGTTTTTATTTCCTACGGACGTAAAAAGATGAAGAAAATTCTGGGTCTCACTGAAATTACAATGGGTAATTGTGCTAGCAGGACTGCTGACCTAAAGGCCAGTGGTTCAAATCTAGGGAGCGGCGTGAGCTCCCATCTGTCAGCTCCAACTTCTCATACGGGAAAATGAGAGAAGCCTCCCACAAGTTAGTAAAATATCCGAAAGTCCCCTGGGCAACATCCTTGTAGACAGCCAATTCTCTCACATCAGAAGTGACTTTCCGTTTCTCAAGACTCTCCTGACATTAAAAAACAAAACAAAAATTGAAATTATAGGAACAGTGTTTTGGATATAAAACTTGGCCTACTTTAGCTCTTGCATATTATGCTTCTATTCAGTGTCTGAAGTTTAGATAAGTGAGAATGAAGCCATATTTATTTTCTAATCTATTCATTTATATGTATTTTTCAGGAAATAATGTTTCAATTAATATTGAGGTAGATCCCAGACATCCAACCATGATTCCTGAGTGTTATTTTCTTGGAGCAGACCATGGTAGGATGACTTTTACTTTTATTTTGTTCAACATAATACTTATTCTGTAGCAGCATATCTCATGTTATGCCTGCTTAAGAGTAATGTAAGTCAAGTATACTTGGTTCAGACAAACCAGGCTAAAAATGTATTAGTGAACTAAATTTTTAGAAAAGTGTTTGTGTACCTTTCTCAGAAAGTCATTGAGGGTTTGATATGTTTCTGAACAATTTTGTACCGTTTAACATGTCGGCATTCTGATCTAAAAGATGCATTTAAATTCAGTAGCTGAAAAACCGCACCTTTTCCTTAGTGTGTGGCATGCCAGTTTTCATACCATTATAATAGCTGCAGGAAAAACTGGGGTTTATGAGTTATATGATTGTTACTCCCAAATTTCCACTCTTC
This sequence comes from Anolis sagrei, assembly GCF_037176765.1. Lineage (NCBI taxonomy): Eukaryota > Metazoa > Chordata > Lepidosauria > Squamata > Anolidae > Anolis > Anolis sagrei. Next base: position 14,664,191 of record NC_090021.1, read on the forward strand.
CACCCAATCTGGATCATACTATGAGTGACAGATAACTGTACCCTTTTCTTATATGGTAAACCCAGTAGATTCTTGTTTTGATTCTATTCCAGACAAAGCTTTTCTCCTTTGGCATCATCCTCAACACATTTTTCTTGATCTTATAAAGCAGTGGTTCTCAAACTTATTGTGACCAGGGACCACTTGATCAGGGACCACTTTGACCAGGGACCACCCTGCAACATTAGTACCAAGACAGTTACGAATCGGTTTTTGCTTAACTTCAGATTTGATTTGGTTATTTGGGGTGCTGATTCAGAAAATTGCATTGGATAGACCATATCAGCTCTAGTTTCTGATACAGAACATATGCCATCAAGTAGTTGCCATCTGCTCGCCCACAGAAACCCATTCAGATAAGCTTTCCAACTCTGTGATTCTATGATTCTATTATTCTGTATCATAGAATCATAGAATCAAAGAGTTGGAAGAGACCTCATGGGCCCTCCAGTCCAACCCCCTGCCAAGAAGCATTCAAATCACCCCTGACAGATGGCCATCCAGCCTCTGTTTAAAAGCTTCCAAAGAAGGAGCCTCCACCACACGCTGGGGCACTGCTGAACAGCTCTCACAGTCAGGAAGTTCTTCCTCATGTTCAGATGGAATCTCCTTTCTTGTAGTTTGAAGCCATTGTTTTGCGCCCTAGTCTCCTGGGAAGCAGAAAACAAGCTTGCTCCCTCATCCCTGTGGCTTCCTCTCACATATTTATACATGGCTATCATATCTCCTCTCATCCTTCTCTTCTTCAGGCTAAATAATCCAGATTATTTAATAATCTAGAGCTGATGGGGTAGTAGTAATCTTTTGTGGGCAGTCAACCTCTCCCCTCCCAACATCCCCATTGCCTCAACATTATGAGAGGGTTTTGCGAGACCAGTTGCTCTTGTTGCTGCGTAATGTTGAGGCAACGGTGTAGTAATGGTGAGGCCGTGGACCATATTTTCGTTCTTGTGGACCACTGGTGGTCCATGGACCACAGGTTGGAAACCACTGTTATAAAGAAGTGTGTTCAAAGAGTACATCTGCATAAGCTCTGCTGATATATCTTGGCCTGATGGTATCCCCAAAGGCAGTAACATCTTTTGTGTGTCTCCAGATGCCTTGCTTTTTTACAGTTATGGCTACATCCTATGGAATCTGGGGCACTTGAAGTTCTAGAATTCTTTGGCTCATAATTCCAAATATCTCTTCATAAGCTGCAGTTCATGGGATTCCATAGTGTGGAACCATGTCAGCAATTGCATGCTCTGGAAACTGGCAAACCAATATGTGGAAACGTCCGGTGTGGACAATGGTAACTGCAACTTACTTTCAGAATAATAATAATAATAATAATAATAATAATAATAATTTATTTGTAGGCCACCCTATCTCCCCGAAGGGATTATGGGCGGTTTCCAAAACATATGGCAAACATTCAGTGCCTACAAATAACATATAAACAAATTACATCAAAATGAAATACATTAAACAACATACACACAACCTAACTGCAAACTTAGGTACCAAATAAATTAAGCAAAAACTACAACTTAAATATACAAATTAAAAATAAAACAGAATGACTGGAGATGTTATAAGTGCATATGGTGAAGGACTTTGATTTCAGGTTGAATTTGGGGATGTGGTAGCTAACTTTGCTAGTAGATGCATAGAATTTCTTTCATTGCAGTTTTTTTCCCTTAAAACTTGATAGTGCCAACATGGTTGAGTCTCATTGTATTGTGACTTACCAAGCATATATCTTGCCTAGGCAACTCTAAGGTGTACATATCATACGATTTTTCTGGGACTGAAAATGTGACTCGTTCAGTGACCGAGCAAATAAAACTTTAGTAGCAATCCTTCATTGACAAACATCAGAGTCAGTCCACAAATTCTCCTTAGTAAAATTGTGAAATTCGTGTACACATTTGTTTGTTTTCAGTGGTAAATCCCTTGAAAATCAAGCTGAACAGCAACATACACTTATGGTAAGGGTATTTTTTAAATAGATTTTTTGATTGATAACTTGATTAAGGCTTGACACTATTATTTTCCTTTCTCTCCCCCCCCCCCCCCTTCCAGGGATCCAGAAGTCAGTTTATTACAAAATTTGAAAGAGATTTTAGAAATCGATTTTCCATCTCGGGAAGCTCTAGAAAAATCTGTAAGTTGCTCTATGGTTATATTCTCTTCATAATGTTTGGCAGAAGTCAGCACTTGCTATTTTTTTTCTTTAAAAGGATGGAGGTGGATATGGATTAAATATATAAAAATGATTTTGTGGAAAACTAAGAAAAAATACCCTTCTAGGGAGGCATTTTAAAATTGAGAGTGAGCTTAAACTAAACACTGCTATTTTGTCGTTTTGATATTCTCATATTTCCTAACTATAAAATTCATTCCACACAGATGTTCTCAATATTTCTGAACAGATATAATTAAGGAAACACGTTTGTCCATTTGTCCTGCTACAGGAATATTGCTAGATTTGTGCAGCGAATGATAAATTGCCTGCTTAGTTCTGTCACTTGATTAAAGACGTTTTATCAATTAAGAGTACTAATCAGTTCAGTTTGTACACAAGTAAAACAATAGTTTTAATAGCGGGAAAGCGTGCTTCCCTTGTTTTTAGATGGTGTGTACAGATATAAATGACACATGCCATCTGAGAAGAGGCATTCCCTTTTGTGTAAATGGAAAATACGAAGCAGCATGTAGATCTTGTAAGTACTTGTATTAAAAGTTGTACAGTTAATTAGGGTGGCTTCAGCCACTGATTGGTTTGGTTTAAACTTCGATAAGCTGTCATAAAAGGGCTCATTTATTAACAAAATAACCACAAGCTCAGTTTTTAAAATGGAAAGTGTGGGGCATGTTAAGGCATTTTAACGATAAATACATTGTATTGTCAAAGGCTTTCATGGCCGGAATCACTGGGTTGTTGTAAGTTTTTTTCGGGCTGTATGCCCATGGTCTAGAGGCATTCTCTCCTGACGTTTTCACCTGCATCTATGGCAAACATCCTCAGAGGTAGTGAGGTCTGTTGGAACTAGGAAAAAGGGTTTATATATCTGTGGAATGACCAGGGTGGGACAAAGGACTCTTGTCTGCTGGAGCTAGGTGTGAATTTTATTTGAGAACACAGAAGTGCTGGACCACTCTCACAACCACCATGTCAGACTACACAGATAAGCCATTGAAATACACAAGCATGTGGACAATTTCAACAGAAAGGAGGAAAGCAAGAAAATGAACAAAATCTGGCTACCAGTGTTAAAAAACTCTAAAATTAGAACAGCACAACAACAGAGAGGAAACAAACAAGGACATCTAATCACCTCTCAACAAAAGTTTGCTCTAGGCACTGTCAATCCATTATATGCTAATCACGGTGGTCAGTTGAAACATTCACACCTAGCTCCAGCAGACAAGAGTCCTTTGTCTCACCCTGGTCATTCCACAGATATATAAGCCCTTTTTCCTAGTTCCAACAGACCTCACTACCCCTGATGATGCTTGCCATAGATGCAGGCGAAACGTCAGGAGAGAATGCCTCTAGACCATGGCCATATAGCCCGAAGAAACCTACAACAACCTGATAAATACATTGCTTCTGATAGAGCTGCATTCTGTATTTTTAAAGGAATTTTCCATGGACTGTGGGATCTGCTATGCTTATCGTCTTGATGGAGCTATTCCAGACCAAATCTGCAATGATTCCCGCTGTGGCCAGTCTTTCCATCAAGCTTGTTTATATGAGGTAAACTAATCTGTCCAATGTCCAGTTGCATATACATCCCAGTGTTTATATATGCTTCAATCTACATAGATTATGTAACTAAAAACTGGCCCAAGTGCTTAAAAATTACATAGTTCAAGAAAGATTTTTTAAATACATACCGTATATACTCAAGTATAAATTGACCTGAATATAAACCAAGGGACCTAATTTTATCACAGAAAACTGGGAAAACATATGGACTCATGTATAAGCCGAGGGTGGGAAATGCAGCAGTTACTGGTAAATTTCAAAATAAAAATAGATACCAATAAAATTACATTAATTGAGGCATCAGTAGGTTAAATGTTTTTGAATATTTACATAAAACTGTAATTAAAGATAAGACTGTCCAACTCTGATTAAACCATTATTCAAATCTTCTTCAATGTAAATGTGCTTACATCCTATAATCATAGAGCAAAATAATGAATGGAATAATAACAGTAATAATAAAGTAAAATAATAAATGTAATAATATCAATAATAAATAGAGTAAAATAATAAATGTAATAACAATAATAAGGTAAAATAATAAATGTGATAACAATTGAGTAAAATAATAAATGTAATAGTAATAAATAGGGTAAAATAATAAATGCAATAATAATAATAATAATAATAATAATAAATAGAGTAAAATAATAAATGTAACAAAAATATTAATAAGAGTTAAAATAATAAATAACTTTGAGGTAGGTTTTTTCAGCCTAAAATAAGGGCTGAAAAACTCAGCTTATAATCGGGTATATAGGGTATATGTTATTCGAAAATCCTAAATAGTACTGCATCTTTCTACTTGCTTGCCATGCCATTCCTTCCTCATTCATAGTTTTACTAAAATGAAATTGTTTTGTCTTCTAAAATAGATATTTTTGTAAAATCTGTTTTTGGTTTGAAGTGTTAGACTTATTTATTCACTTAATCCTCATTGATGGAGGGAAATGATGCTGGGTGTGATTATAAAATAGTCAATTGCTTTGTGTCCCAATTACAAGACCAGAAGTAATTGATAGTGATGGATAGCCTTAGACTGAACTGTTTTAATTGCTTTTTTATCTTTTAATGGTACTTTATCTGTTTAAGTGTAGTTCTAAATCATTTTAATATTGTCAATAGTTAATCTCAATTTAATGTTCACTTTTTTGGACATTTTTACCTCTCCTTTTTTTAAAACTGTACCTTGAGCCCCAATTTTGGGAGACAGGTCGGAGGGAAATAAATAATAACAATATCCTTGCATTATCCCAAGGAACAACAATGTTGTGCTTATCTCATTTAATTCATAGTACTGTTATCTACTGACTTGCAATAAAGATGTCACAAAGTAGTCTACGTAATAAACATTTGAAATAGTACTAAGCATCACAATTACATTCCCATGACTGATGTTCAGATGTATATGAAAATAAAACCATGTGTTTCTCTGCAGTGGCTGCGTGGGCTCCCGTCTAGTCGGCAAAGTTTTAATGTCATATTTGGTGAATGTCCCTATTGCAACAAGGTGAGGAACAATGTCACTACACAATAATAGGATTAGTAGGCCTGGGTAACAACGGAAAAAATTGTTTCTAAAATCGATTCGGTTTTTGGGGTTTTTTGCGTTTCGATATTTAAAAGAATTCCGAATTTTTTTTTAAAAAAAGTTCGATATTTACGAAATTTCGTAAATGGTGAAAAAATTACAAAACAATAACGAAACAATAACGAATCGATTCGTTAATGGCGGACACGACCGCGCAATACGCTAAAAAACCTCCAAATGGGACAGGGGGAACTTCTGAAGCTTCCCTCTTCCTCTGTTGTTGACTGTTGGTGTGATATTATAATTTTTTTTCACTAATTAAACAAAAAAACAACTATAAAACTTGCCCCAGACATGCGGAAATAATAACGAAACGACCTCAAACCAATAACAAAACGAATACATAACGAAATACGAAGCATCTACAAAACGAATTGAAAAATTCGTTTCATTTTTAAGCTGCTCCAGAATGGTTCGTTATCGCTTCGTTAACCAAAAATTAAAAAAAAAACGAATTTTTAACGAATTACGAATTAACGAAACGAAACCGCCCAGCCCTAAGGATTAGGTGTGTTAAAAGTTCCTGGCAGGGACCCTGTCCAGTAATTATGATGTTAGTGTAAAACATTGTTACACTACTTAAATTTTGCAGTTTTGCACCATCACAATGACTGAAAGTACCCTTGAAAGCCATGTACCTTTTAAGCCATGTAGCTCCCCACATCAATATAATTTTCCAAGCTGTTGCAGAGCAAGAATGGTAAGAACACATTAAGTTTTTCCCAGTAGCGAGGTGTGATGTGACATCACTAAATGCTCCACTTCCTAGCACCTCATATCTTCCTTTGGAAAGGCTGCATGGCTTTACATATAGGGCTCATTTTCTCTGGATTGGTAAGAGAAGGAATCCACAGGAATCAGCCTATCACTGCCCAGGACAGGCAGGGAAGATGCCATCATCAAACCAAATGTTTTCAGGCATTTGCTTCTCAGTTCTTTCCCTGCCCAGAGCAGAATTCTTCATATCTCATCTCCTTCTTTGTTGTCATTTATGTTTTGGGTCATCTCCTATGATCTTACTTCTAATTTTTTTCACCTTGGTCTTTGATTCTTTGTACTTCACACATTTATTTTTCATCAATGAAAAACAAGCATCTCTTTCAGCCCGTTTCTTTTATTTCTGTGGTTTGCCTTTGAGAACTGTCACTATCTGTTTCTGTGTGATGCTCTTTGGGCTATTCTCACAAAGCTGATGATAGTGTTAGTCGCTCATAAAAACTTGCATTCTTATTTCAACGATATATTGTTCAAGTGTGTTCAGATGCCACAAAACTTGAACATCACTCTCATAACTTCAGGAGCATTGTTTCTTAATGAACTTCTAGAAAAGTCACTTGGACCTATCTCAGATCCTTACACATCTGGGGTTAGTCCTCAGTACCAAATAGTAGGTGGTGTTTCCCTAAAGTGAGAGGGTTGGGGTTCTCCTGGAAAGGTCCAGAAGGATTGTGTGGATTTATCTGGTCAATCTCTTCATGATAGTTCCATCGTTCTGTTTTCATGTGAGATCTTTCTGTAGATCTTTCTGCATCCCCATCAGCTCCTCATTGCTCACAGCAGTTTACCCCCTTTCCCCCAAAGATAAGAGTATCTCATTAGTAGTAATCCAGGGAAGCCAACCACCCACCAGGGAAGCCAACCACCCAGGGTTAAGAAGGGCAGTATACAAACACCACAAATAAATAAATCAATAATAAATAAATGTTAAATTTAGAGCAGCTGATGTAGCCTTTGGGAAATAAGTGCTCCAGGGTAATTTAGCAGTAACAGCAACCAGTTGGAAGAGGAGCTTGAGTATGTCCCACTGGTGTGGATTCTTTTTCATGGCTGCTTAGCGGGCTGCTCTTCATTGTTAGATGTATTTTTCTGTGGAAAGAGTTAGGTTTCTGTTTGACTCTGCCCTGTGTCTGCTTTGTTGCTACGTTAGAAGCTAAGGTGAAGAGCTAAGGTGACAATGGCCTGAAAACTTGATGATGCCACCTTCCACCCCGGGTTGTTCTGGGCAGTAATAGGTTGAAATCCACTCTGAATTGTTCCTCTCAACAACCCAGAATGCACTGGGTTGTTGTAGGTTTTTCGGGCTATATGGCCATGTTCTAGAAGCATTCTCTCTTGACGTTTCACCTGCATCTATGGCAGGCATCCTCGCAGAATGTCAGGAGAAAATGCTTAGAACATGGCCATATAGCCTGAAAAACTTACAACAACCCAGTGATTCCAGCCATGGAAGCCTTCGACAATAAACCCAGAATGCACTTTCACAGTTAATATCAATACGACATTCTACTTTGCGTACAACAAGCAACAAGAGAGATTCTGTTCTGCTGGCCATTGGGTTGCAGGAGGATGACATTTCTACTCAGCCCCTACCAGTGAGGGAGGCTGCAAGAAGGGTCCTCCTTCTAATTGATGCAGCCTTGTTCATTAGCAGGAGAGAGATGTAAACATCCTTATCCTGTGTCCCAAACACCAACAGAACAGATCAACCTTCAGCCAGTGGAAAAGTAGGTTTGGAGGAGTGTTTACAATTATGGCGACAAGTGTTGGAGAACACGGAATATGTTGGTGAACACGGAGCAGATATGGATGTGTGTGTCTAGCTTATGAAATCCGTAGCTGTAATACAGAATGTTAGCCTTTAAAAAATGTTAGTATTAGAAGATGCTGGTATGTTGTTATAGCTGTTTCCCAATGCAGGATCCCAGCCACTGTTTGAATTGAAGTTAAAAATCTGCCTTCTTTTTCTGGAAGATTTTATTAAATACTCTTATAGTATGAGCTTAAATATTTAATGTACCAATGAGATTCCCCAATTTGGGTGGAGGGAAAATGGCCATAGTTAATTCCCTCTCTCTTTTTTAATGGTAGCCTGGTTTTTAGTAATAACAAGCTAGAGAATATCACAAGTAAAATTAGAAAAGTTTATTGCCTTTAATTTTCAAACTTTGTAAATTTTTTCTTTCAAAATGTAATTTCAGCAAATCACACTGAAAATGTCTACAAAGAAAATCTGAAATGAGATTTCAACAAAATCCATTGCTTAAGAAATAAACCTATATTAGAGAAAATATAGAGCAAGAAAAATTAATAACAAGAGGATGGGAATTGATATGACATATCGATATAGTTCATCACGTCGTTCAGGCCGTGACATTCTGCCTGCCGGGGAGCTGGTCAACGGCTGAAAATCTTCTGGTTGATAGACTGCCTCATGTATGCCTTCATTTTCTATGGACTGTTCTTCATTTTTTCTTGGAGGACCTACGGAGATATGTGCTGCATGGTTGTTCTCTACTGTCCTGCGGGGAAAAAAATCAGTGTATGCATCCTTGAAGAAAAAGTTGAAAAACAAACATATATTTGCTCCTGGTGTTTGCCTTTAGAATTTGTGCCAAACATGGTAGTGAGACGCCTAGTTCATTTTACTTCTTGTGCCCACAGGAAACAGCGGCATCCATCCTTAAAAAACACAAGTAATTGTATATGCTAGTAAAAACTTAAATGCATTTGCCTTGTCCTAAAACAGTGGTTCTCAACCTGTGGGTCCCTAGGTGTTTTAACTGACAACTCCCAGAATTCCCAGCCAGTTTACCAACTGTTAGGATTTCTGGGAGTTGAAGGCCAAAACATCTGAGGACCCACAGGTTGAGAATCACTATCCTAAAACAACAGTCCATTCACACAGTCCTTTCAAATGCAGTGGTTCTCAACCTTGGTCCTCCATGTGTTTTTGGACTTCAATTTCCAGAAGTCCTAGCTAGTTTACCAGCTTTTAGGAATTGTGACAGCTGAAGTCCAAAACACCGGGAGGGCAAAGATTGAAAAGCACTTGTCTATTGTATCACCCATAGGACAAGGCACTAGGTTAAGTCCTTTGCCTTAGGCACAGAGTAATTTGATTGGTTGCCTATGTATGTAGCCTTGGGATCTATACAGGTTTTTCATACTTTTTCTTAGCAGTTAAGATAAAAGCTGGGGTTGGAGTGAGAAAAGAGCAATATTTCTATGAAAAAAAACCCTTTCTGTTTTTGGAATTAGCAAATAGGCTATACAAAGGCAATAGTATAATATTGATAACTGTACCAACACGGCAGTGGACTGCAAGCAGTAAATTATGGTGGAATATACACACATCTGTATGTGTGCAAAATACTTTGGGTTCTCTTTTATTAATATCCCCCATCGGTGCGCATAAAAATACAATTCTGTTTCTTATTAGTGGCCGAGAGTGTGAAAGTCTTCCCAAACCCCAGTGCATATACAAATCTATGTATTGACTGATTTTCCCCATTTTTTTTTTTCATATGGATTATTAGTAGCTGCTTTGTAAAACTGAAGTGACTGACCTCTGAATACTAGAAGTGCTGGCAAGAGAAGAATGGAAACTCAGTGCTAGATAAATGCAGACTCCAGGCCTGACCCAGGGGTTTGTGCAGTAAACATTCCTCTCTCTCTGCTGGGTATTTGTTTGTAACATGTTTGAATTTGACCAGGTACGTGTGGAATGTTTACATTGATAAGGAGTGTAATGTCAGGCATGGACAATAGCAAATCACATCCAGTTAACTCAGTCTAGGGGGTGGAAATAGCTGAGAGCAACCAATACCTTTCTAGTGTTTTAGAACATGGTTACTCTCAGAAGCATTATGCAAAGGGATATAAAGGAATGGAAGCACATACTTCACAAGCATGCTATATCTGAAATGGCCTGCTAAAGGAGGGGAGGTGGTTGTCACATGCATTAAAAAGATCCCTTTTCATTGAAAACTTACATTTCAGGCGAAGCATAGTAGCCGCTGCTTGTTTTTCTCTTTTTCGTTGTGCTTAACTGTTCCTAAAGGGGAGGGCAGAGTTTGAAAAGCAACCGTTTCAAGAAGCAATGTGCAATGTAATGCAACAGTAATAAACTCACCTCTTCAGTTTGAAGAGGCTTGTTCAGTCCAGCCAGCATCTGTTTGTTGTGTACTTGGCTGCTTTTCATTACTGCAGTGGCTTTTCTATGACAGGAGAGTTCCTTGTTTTCCAAGATGTTTTCCTTCATGTCTCTAACTTGCCTTGGTAAATCCGCCTGTAAAATGTACAAATGAAATGACCCTGAGCTCAACCCCTCAAGCAGAGTTCCTCCTGCCACGTGGCCTCCATTCCACTGAATGAGAGCCTTAAAGAGCTCCTTCTAAAACAAATGGCAGTTGTGTAACAATAGTATACTGACTTCTAGCAAAAAGTGTCACTAAAACAGTAATACGTGCTTTAAAGTTTTGGACAATTGTGATGTCTTCAAGCCAACAGTACTTCTTTAAAATGCTTCATTCTAAATGAATGCTTTTAACCCTTATAGAACATGAAACGACTAAGTCTCTGGGTTGTTGTAGGTTTTTTCGAGCTATATGGCCATGGTCTAAAGGCATTCTCTCCTGACGTTTCGCCTGCATCTATGGCAAGCATCTTCAGAGGTAGTGAGGTCTGTTGGAACTAGGAAAAAGGGTTTATATATATGTGGAATGACCAGGGTGGGACAAAGGACACTTGTCTGCTGGAGCTAGGTGTGAATTTCAACTGACCACCTTGATTAGCATTTGATGGCCTGACAGTGCCTGGAGCAATCTTTTGTTGAGGGGTGATTAGATGTCCTTGTTTGTTTCTTCTCTGTTGTTGTGCTGTTGCAATTTTAGAGGGTTTTTTTTTTAATACTGGTAGCCAGATTTTGTTCATTTTCATGGTTTCCTCCTTTCTGTTGAAATTGTCCACATGCTTATGTATTTCAATGGCTTCTCTGTGTAGTCTGGCATGGTGGTTGTGAGAGTGGTCCAGCATTTCTGTGTTCTCAAATAAAATGCTGTGTCCAGGTTGCTTCACCAGGTGCTCTGCTATGGCTGACTTCTCTGGTTGAAGTAGTCTGCAGTGCCTTTCATGTTCCTTGATTCGTGTTTGGGCAATGCTGCTGCGTTTGGTGGTTCCTATGTAGACTTGTCCACAGCTGCATGGTACATGGTATATTCCTGCAGAAGTGAGAGGATCCCTCTTGTCCTTAAATTGACTAAGTCTCTGTCAATTGAACTCTCATTACCTGGACTGGAATATGTTTTAGTTTCATACTGTTACAATGACTCCAACTAATGTCAATTTCTGAAAGTTAAAACAATCACTACATTGCAGTGGTTCTCAACCTGTGGGTCCCCATGTGTTTTGGCCTACAACTCTCAGAAATCCCAGCCAGTTTACCATCTGGGGACCCACAGGTTGAGAAGCACAGCTTCATTGGCTGTACAGGCCAATGGATACTCCACCACAGACATCAGAAGAGCTGCAAGAACAAGAACAAGCCACGAAAGTAAGGACAAAGATCCACTCAGAGGAAAACTGTTCTTATTATACATCAAGGGAACCACTGACCGCATAGGGAAGCTAATGAAGAAGCACGGCCTACAAACAATCTACAGACCCACTAAGAAAATTCAACCAATGTTAAATTCAACAAATGACAAGAGGGATCCTCTCACTTCTCCAGGAGTCTGCCATATACCATGCAGCTGTGAACAGGTCTACATAGTGACCACCAAATGCAGCATCACCCAAACACAAATCAAGGAACACAAAAGGCACTGCAGACTGATTCAACCTGAGAAGTCACCCATAGCAGAACATCTGATGAACTAACTTGGACACAGCATATTATTTGAGAACACAGAAATGCTGGACCACTCTCACAACCACCATGTCAGACTACACAGAAAAGCCATTGAAATCCACAAGCATGTGGAGAATTTCAGCACAAAGGAGGAAACCATGAAAATAAACAAAATCTGGCTACTAGAATGAAAAAAAACCCCTCTAAAATCAGGACAGTAAATAAAGAATATTAAAAAAAGACAGGGGAACTTCAGACAGTAAACAATCAGGACCAGCAAACACCTCCCAACAAAGGATACCCAGCCAGGCAAAATTCACACTTGCCTCCAGCAGACAAGAGTACTTTCTTCCCACCCTGGACATTCCACAGATATAAAAACCCACTTGCCTAGTTTCCAACAGACCTCACAACCTCTGAGGATGCCTGCCATAGATGTGGGTGAAACGTCAGGAGAGAATGCTTTTGAAACATGGCATACAGCCCAGAAAACTCACAGTAATGCAATTACTACTTAATTAATGGAAAAGATTATCTACCCTATCCCCCAAGTAAATAGACATTAGGATTATGTTGTGCAGCCCTAAATTTGAAATAGCCCTTTAAACAACAGTACCATACTGTGAGCTGAGGCCGTTACCAAACCAGGTTACCTGAAGTCTCATTTCTTTGAATTTTTAAAATATCTAAATGCAAAACTTTACAAGTCCATGTCTAACATCTCATTTCTCTACCAAGGGGCAAGCACAAGTTAGATTGGGAGCCAATGTTAGATTTTTGTATGATTTCAGTAAATGAGCAAGAACTTCTGCTTCCAATTATGTAACATCAGTGCCAAAAAGGACTTCCCCCTTAAATTAGGCTGGTACAATCCTCAACTTGTAGTAGTAATTCAAATGTAGATTTTGACTTGTATATTCAAATCACCCCAGTGTAGGGGCTCCTGAAGTGCAATAGGTAATTAACTCTGTCCTTTCTCCCCACAGTAGTTCAGTGGAAGAACACATGCTTTGCATGCAAAAGATCTCAGATTTAATCCTTAGCGTCTCCGAGTACAGCTAGGAAAGAATCATGCTTGCAGCTCTGCAGAGCCACTGCCGAAGGCTGGAAAATCGAAGGTCTGATTTAGCATTGAAACAAACCCAAACGGAATTGATCCAGTGAAGCTTAAGTGTGGCCACTGTTGCACTGTGTTCTATTTCAACTAGGGTTCTGTCTCTTGTATTCTTATGCCGTACTGTATAGACTCAGGTATAACTCTAGAAATGTAGTCAAGTAGGACTGACCAAAACCTGGGTCTACTTATCCATGGATCAATGTAAGTACTTTACCTTAACTTTTATTTTAAAAAGGAACTATTCTCTTTGAGGAACAAAAAGAGGAGAGCTTAATCTGTCATGGGAGAACTTAAAAGAAGAACAAACCCCTCTATTCTCTCCACAATGGTGCTCTTTCTGGTCTTTTTGAATGCCTGGGTAGGAAAGTGGTGGTGGGTGATTATTACTTACTTAGGCGATCCCTCGTTTTCCAAGGATGATTGTCTTCCAGTGTTCTTGTGGGTCCGTATGTGGCTGTGGAGCCCTATTCTTGCTCTGCATCTTCTTCCGCAGTGAGGGCATTGGTTTCCGGGTGGGAGGTGGTCTCGGTCAGGGTTGGCTTCACACGCCTTCCTCTTGGCACGCTTCTCTCTTTCGCCCTCCATTCATGCCTCTTCAAATTCTGCAGCACTGCTGGTTACAGCTTACCTCCAGCTGGAGCGCTCAAGGGCCAGGGCTTCCCAGTTCTCAGTGTCTATGCCAGAGTTTTTAAGGTTGGCTTTGAGCCCATCTTTAAATCTCTTTTCCTGCCCACCAACATTCCGTTTCCCGTTCTTGAGTTTGGAGTAGAGCAACTGCTTTGGGAGACAGTGGTCGGGCATCCGGACTATGTGGCTGGTCCAGTGGAGTTGATGGCAGAGGACCATTGCTTCAATGCTGGTGGTCTTTGCTTCTTCCAGCACGCTGATGTTTGTCCGCCTGTCTTCCCAAGAGATTTGCAGGATTTTCCGGAGGCAGCGCTAATGGAATCATTCCAGGAGTTGCATGTGATGTCTGTAGACAGTCCACGTCTTACAGGCATAGAGCAGGGTTGGGAGGACAATAGCTCTATAAACAAGCACCTTGGTATCCCTACGGATGTCCCGGTCCTCAAACACTCTCTGCTTCATTCGGAAAAATGCTGCGCTCACAGAGCTCAGGCGGTGTTGTATTTCGGTGTCGATGTTGACTTTGGTGGAGAGGTGGCTGCCAAGGTAGCGGAAATGAACAACATTTTCTGATGTTACACCATTAAGCTGTATCACTGGCATTGGAAAGGGGTTGGCTGGTGACTGCTGGAACAGCACCTTGGTTTTTTCAATGTTCAATGACAGGCCGAGCTTCTCATGTGCTTCTGCAAAGGTGTTTAGAGTGGCTTGTAGATCTTGGGTGATTATACTTTCCTTTCTGTAAAATAACCCATGGCTTACCCATGGGTCATACCAGTATCCATTAGAGGTGTTCAATTCAGTCAAAAGGCATGCTGTCTTGGGGTCAGTTGTTGGCTGGCCACTCATTCTGTTTACCGGGAAGTTACTCAAATTGGGAGGGGTGTTGCCATTTTCATTCGGCAAAGATTCAGCCCATTGGCTACAATGGGAAATTTTAAAGGCTCAATCCTCAATCATTTTAAGGCCTATTTGCATGAAACCTACCTCGGTTTTAAACCCCATTTACAATATCAGGCTTGCCAAGTTTCAAAACAATTCACAAATCTACGGATTTTTTAAGAATTATTTTAAGTTTTAACCATAACGTTTTTTTAAAAAAAATAAGACAAACCACTAGACAGGGTTCTGGGAATTGTTGTCTTCGCTTGTGTCCATTCTCAGCCAATCAGAGCAGGGACACAACCAGGCCTTTTATTGGCTGAGAAACAGAAAGAGAGTAAAACTTCAACTCCCACCATGCTCTGAGAGGACTCAGAGACTTTTCAATGTCCGTGTCCCATGCAAGTGTGACTGGGAAAGCAAGTTTCAACCAAGGCAGCAGGACCTTCTCTGGAGGAGGAGACTAGGAAACTTTCCAAAAAAGAAATGGAGGGTTGCTGCTTCTGCCAGATAGGTATAAAAGAAAAGACATGGCAGATCCCTGCCTCAGGTATGCTGACTTAACTCCTTCCTCTCCAGGAACGAATAAAATCCAGCTCCCTTGATCCGTTTTGCTGGGCTTTGCGGCTCCCTCCTCCCCGTTCCCTTTTGGAATATTATACAAAACGGCCCACTGATTATTACAAATAATTTTCATTCAAACTGATTCAGGTTCAAGTGTAATACTTTTGGCCGGCAAATTTCCCCTCAATCCTTACATGAGGTTGATCTATACATATGTATAGGAGCTGAGGAGCCTTATAACGAAGTGCAAAAGCTGGGTTGCAGTTAAACATAAAAAAAAAATTCTGGCAACTGGACTGATTGATAACTGGCAAATAGAGAAGACATGGAGGCGGTGACAGACTTCGTATTTCTGGGCACGAAGATTACTGCAGATGCAGACTGCAGCCAGGAAATCAGAAGACATTTACTTCTTGAGAGGAGAGCAATGACTAATCTCGATAAAATAGTGAAGAATAGAGACATCACACTGGCAATGAAGATCCACATAGTTAAAGCAATGGTATTCCCTGTAGTAACCTATGGATGTGAGAGCTGGACCATAAGGAGGGCTGAGCGAAGGAAGATGGACACTTTTGATAGACACAGGTGTGATTTTGACCTTCTAGGAGTCAGAACAAAACACTTTTTTTTGTTAAAATGAAATCTGCATAATTTGTGAGCTATGTAATTACATGGCAAAATACAGAAGACTTTTGTCCTACCCCTGCTGATTATTCCATTCTTTATATTCTGTAGAGGTAGGCTATTTTCACAGAAATTGTAACAGTATTGGGGATGAAGTACAATATTGTTCAAACTTGAATGCTTTGCACTTTTAAAAAATGGTTTCCTTCCTCTTTATCCTTCATTTGCCAGCCATTCAAATGTTATCTTTTTTGAATGCCCTTGTGTCAAAACCAGCTCACATTTGGAGATGGTGTAAGTATGCATTTCATGCTAATGAACGAGAGCATTTGAATCCCTATGAAAACTCTGGATGATGGGGACTAGGATCAAGTCGTCTGCAAACAGCACAGTTCTTTCTGACCTTGATATTGGCCATTAAAAATACTTCCGCCTGTGTCTAAGGAGCAGAAGCTGTGATAATTGACGCTCCTCGCTCATGGACTTTAAATGGGGTTATGCACTTGCAAATAGCAAATACTGTGGCCAATCTCCATTTTCTTAACAATCAAAGTTCAACAGCATCCTGCTTGATGACAATATCCAGGATAAGTTTAAAGCTCAGTGAAAAGTGTAATAGATTTTGCACTCTGAAATGAAACAGAAAAGGAAAGG
Source organism: Anolis sagrei (assembly GCF_037176765.1). Classification (NCBI taxonomy): domain Eukaryota; kingdom Metazoa; phylum Chordata; class Lepidosauria; order Squamata; family Anolidae; genus Anolis; species Anolis sagrei. The sequence goes on from NC_090021.1 coordinate 14,680,677, forward strand.
AATTCGGCTTTGGCCAATAACAACAGCAAATTGTCAGAGGAAAAAATCCTTAGTCCATTCCTGTTCCAGAAACCTAATTTATGTAGGTATCGGGACTGTGATCTGTGGCCTTTAAAATCTTGTTTCTGTGTTTGTTCTTCTATATGACCCTGTCCTCATTCCTCATTTTTTCTCAACAGTGTTTGTCATAAAGCAGGGATTAAGGCACTATCCTCTCATTTATTGTCACAGCCAGTGGCCTGTCCAGAGGGAGGGAAAAGGAGAAACGGGGAGTTTCTACCTTTCTTGCAGACTGTTACAAACACAAGGACTATTGCTTTTGCCATGGCCAAAAATGCCCTGTGAGCATGTATACGTAGGACAAACTGGGTAGTATCTCCATCCCTGCTTTATGACAAACACCAGTGGGGGGAAAAAAATGAGGAATCAGGATAGGGTCATATAGAAGTACCAACGTGGCAACAAAACTTTAAAGGGTTGTTGTAAGTTTTTTGGGCTATATGGCCATGTTCTAGAAGCATTCTCTCCTGACGTTTCATCTGCATCTATGGCAAGCATCCTCAGAGGTTTTGAGGTCTCACAACAAGCATTCTCAGAACTGTGGAATACATTGCCTGGGAGTTAGTGCAATCTCCTTCTTGGAAGGTTTTTGAACAAAGATGGAATGGCTATGTATGGGGAGCAATTTGATTATATTCCTGCATGGCACAATGGGGTTGGACTGGATAGCCCTTGGGTCTTTTCCAAATGTATGAAACAATTCTTCCATGAATGATCAGAGTGTTGGGGTGGGATTTTACTTGTGTGAATACTGGGCATTTCAGTTCTGCTTGTTCAACAGTGACTTTCTATTGTTATGTTCTATTGAACCAGGTTATGGTGCAACTGGTTGGGAGTCAACTGCATTAAAATCACTACTGACCAAAAGTTCATGACTTCGAAGCCAGCCTTGGTCAGAGTAAGCTCCCGACCATTTGTCTAGCTTGCTCAAAAGATAGTTGCATCTGTCAAGTAGGAGATTTAGGTGCCGCTTATGCGGGGAGGCTAATTTAACTAATTTACAATGCCATAAAACTTTCCAGCAGCGTACAAAAGAATGAGGAAGTACTCCATCAGTGTCACAAGTGGACAGTGAAGCGACAGCTCCCCTGGTGGCCGGAATTCAAAGCATATCCTCAGGAAGCCGGAAAGTTAAATAGCCTCTGTGTGTCTGTCTATATATGTTGTGTGTCTATGGCACTGAACGTTTGCCATGTATATGTGCATTGTGATCCAACCTGAGTCTCCTGCAGGGTGAGAAGGGTGGAATATAAATGCTGTAAATAAATAAATAAATAAATAATTATGTGGCAAACCACTTTTAGAAGTAGGGCATGTTTTTTAAATCAGTATGTTATGACAAAATATTTTTTGGGTTAGTCCAAGAATTTGGGACACAAGGTAACTCTTGGATCACAGCTGTTATTGACACTTTTTGTAAATAGTCATTAAGTGAATGTCTAAAGCAGAAGAAGCACAGTGCACACTCATTCTCACTTTGAAAAAAATGCATATAACCAATTCATGAAACTTTCATAAAGGCAATTGCTCTGGCTTTAATAGACATCAATGACTAGTTCTTAATCTGAATTTTCTAGTACAAAAAAATAAGAAATGGATGAAATAAGAAATGGAAAAAGCAGGTGCTTGTTTTTCTTTAAAAAAAAACTTAAGATATTTCAATTAACTTTACAAAACTCTACAAATGACAAAAAAACCCGGAAAGAAACTGCTCAAATTAGCATAGATTAAATGGTGACCACAACAGCAAGCGAGCTACTGTCAAAAGAAATGGCTTTTTTTGCTTTGTTGTAAAAGTGATTAAAAAAATACCAAAGTCTATAAAACTCTGGGAAAAAAAGTCTTGGTAATTACCAAGATCAAAATCCAGTGGCTTTTTATTAAACATGAACTTTTGTTCTGCTTTTCTGCACAACGTAAATAGTGCTGACAATTGGGTTTGCAAAGGCACTCGCTACAATAAAATGTAATTGTATCATGAGAGAAAGGTGACAATCGGGAGATCATGAAAAAATTACATATTCTCACTGGTAGTTAATTAGCCATGCAAAAGCCCCTCAAACAGAGATTCTCTTCTATTAGGAATGATTACTATGCAGACCTACAGATGTCAATACTGGAGTCATTCAAATACTTCTTTTGCTACTAATTGAAGGTTGTAAAGCTCTGGTGCCAAGGTTTGGCTTCCAAAGAGCTAATTTATGACTAGGCGGCTATTTTATGTCTTCAGTTGCCGCAGCTACAAAACTCGGCAAATCAGAACCATCTGTGCACAGAGATTTGAATCGCCATTCATCTCGCAGCCGATCAGTCACATTAGTTTGCATCCCACATTTTTTGGCTCATGTAGGATTGCGGAGGTCTAAAGTTCACGCGGAATATTAAAAATGAATGGCACCTTGACCCTGCCTTATTGAACGCGCATCGGCAAATACGCCGGGCTCATCTATATGGCGGGAGACAACAACTGATGTTTCAAAGAGGATCCAGTAAATGCTGCTAATCATACCGGTCTAAGTTTATTAAAAGAGTGCTTGAGGGTTTAAAAAAAATATTTTATGACAGCAGACTTGGAAGATGGACAGAAAGGAGTGTTGTAAGAACAGGATGCTTACCTGAAACTGCTATTTTGAGTAGTCATCTGTGAATTCACACAGTAGGTTTTGGTGTCAACACAAGCATCAGAATCCATTATATGATTTCACAGATGACCACAAAGAAGAACAGGTTGTAAATGTGGCTCATCAACTGGTCATCTCTGAATTCACACAATGGGTTTTGTTGCTCATGCAGGCTCCCAAGGTTGGAGCTCAGTCTGTGATTGTGTTTCAGGATCAGGGTGCTTTGGGTGTGGGGAGTGATGTCAATGAGTTGCAAGATGAGTTTCAAGATGGCAATGGTTTGGCCAGTGATACTGATGCAAAGAATGACCAGGAGATCCCTGTTCAAAGTGTAGTTTCCCATGAGAATGTCCCTAAGGGGTGTGGGGATGATGCTATGCTTTCTGAATTGTTACCAGAGAGTTTCCATAATAGGGAACATGAAAACAGCTCGGCACCTGGCCCAGCTGCAAAAGTTAATGAGCAAATAGATAGATGCAAGGAGATCAGTCAAAAGAGGAGAGCCGAAGAGTGGCTTCGGCGTTCTGACAGGCCCCGAGAGAAAAAGATAAGAAATTCTCAGCTAAAGTGAAACCAATTTCTGAGTGCTAGAGACATAGCTAAAGAGGAGATAAAAGTCCCAAGTACAGGATATGTAGTCAGATGAAGCATCGTTTGGAATCAAACCAAGATCTTGTCCTTGTTCATGGAAGCTTTGCTTGGAAAATTCATGTTTTAAGTGCCTTTGTTTCATGGTTTTGATTCTTGGATTCTGTGCTTTTATATTCATGCCTTGGGTTCGTGTTTCCTGATTTCTTGCATTTTATTTGGGAAGTTTTGACTTTCTTTTTGTGGACTTTGCTGGACTATTACCCTGGAATACTTTGTCCCTGCTTGTCTTCCTACCTAATTGGATTTACCTATTTTTAAAAGTGTTTCTTTTACATTAGTTTTTAAATTATCTTCAATAAAATGATTGTTCTCCATCCAACGGTGTGGTGTTTAAAGTCAGAGGGCTTTTCCTTTCCTTGAGTGCAACATCCAAAAATGGTGTGGAATTTCAGAGAATACTGTGTCCAATTCTGGGCACCACAATTGAAGGAAGATGTTGACAAGCTGGAATGTGTCCAGAGGAGGGCAATTAAAATGATCAAGGGTCTGGAGAATAAGCCCTATGAGCGGCTTAAAGAGCTGGGCATGTTTAGCCTGAAGAAGGCTGAGAGGAGACATGATGAGGGCCATGGATCAATATGTAAAGGGAAGTCATAGGGAGGAGGGAGCAAGCTTGTTTTCTGCTGCCCTGGAGACTAAGAAGCGGAACAAAGGCTTCAAACTACAAGAAAGGAGATTCCACTTGAACATTAGGAAGAGCTCCCTCACTGTGAGACCTGTTCAGGAGTGGAACTCTCTGTCCCGGAGTGTGGTGGAGGTGCCTTCTTTGAAGGCTTTTTAAGTTCATGTCTCTGAAGAAAGAAAATTTTGAGAAAAGCAGCTTTGGCTAAGTTGTACGATTTTTGGATTATGTGATTTTAATAATTTATACTAGGATGATTTTAAGCCTTTGTCAGAATGTTTACATTTTGTTTATGTTTTATGTTTAATGGTTTTAATGATTGTAAGTTATATATGTAGTGATTAGTTATTATGATTTCTTTGTTTTACCGTATGTTGGCATTGAATTTTTGCTATTAGTTGGGGGTGCTTTGAATGCAATTTTCCTGCTTCTTGGCAGGGGGTTGGACTGGATGGCCCAAGAGGTCTCTTCCAACTCTAAGGTAAAGGTTTTCCCCTGACATTAAGTCCACACGTGTCGGACTCTGGGAGTTGGTGCTCATCTCAATTTCTAAACTGAAGAGCCAGCATTGTCCATAGACACCTCCAAGGTCATGTGGCCGGCATGACTGCATGGAGCTCTGCTACCTTCCTGCTGAAGCGGTACCTATTGATCTATTTACATTTGCATATTTTCAACTGCTAGGTTGGCAGAAGCTAGGGCTAAGAGTGGGAGCTCATGCTGCTCCCTGGATTCGAACCAGCTACCTTTTGGTCACCAAGTTCAGCAGCTCAGTGCTCTAACCCACCTATGATTCTATTATTCTAGTATACTGTAAACCGCCTTGAGTCCCGTCCCGTCCCCCCCAGGGTTGAGAAAAGCAGTATATAAATACAATAAATAAACAAACAAACAAACAAACAAACAAATAAAAGAGCAAGGGAAAAATACAGAGAAGAAAAACAGGTGGATGTAAGAAGTAGAAATAAATAACTGTCATTCAAGCCTGTTCACTGTGATATTATTTGAGCAACCTTTTCCATTCAGCAGAGAAATAAATCTGCCCAAATCTATAGATGTAACTCGCACAAAAAATTTGGGTCAAAAGAAGTCTTTGGTTCCTCCCTTCCTTCTGTGCTGTCACACACTATTGAAATACAATCGCAGCAATAAAAATAACAAGGAAAGAGGAAGGAAGACAGAACTGTAGGTAACATTTTAGATTACCAGGTAAGGTAAAGGTAAAGGTTTTCCCCTGACATTAAGTCCAGTCGTGTGCAGCTTTGGGGGTTGGTGCTCATCTCCATTTCTAAGCCAAAGAGCCAGCGTTGTCCACAGACACCTCCAAGGTCATGTGGCCACCATGACTGCATAGAACGCCGTTACCTTCCCATCGGAGCAGTACCTATTGATCTACTCACATTTGCATGTATTTGAACTGCTAGGTTGGCAAAAGCTGGGTCTCATGGTTTAGATCTGCCCCCTCACTCATGACCTTCCGGAAGAAGCTCAAACCGTGGGCATGGGATCAAGCATTTGCAGAATAGATGGTTTTAACAGACTGTTTTTAGCTGATGGAGTGAAGATAGTTTTAACCGACAGCTATGGATTGATTTGGAGGATCACATGAAATTGTGAATTGTTTCAATGTATTTGTAACTGTTTTTAATGTAGGTAAAGTGTATATTATGTTGTGTATTGTTCGGCACCGAGTGGTACCTGCTGGTAGCTGTCCTGAGGCAAGAAGGACGGGATAGAAATGCTCTTAATAAACAATAATAAATAAATAGGTTGGCAAAAGCTGGGGCTAACAGTGGGAGCTCACCCTGCTCCCTGGATTCAAACCTGCGACCTTTTGGTCAGCAAGTTCAGCAGCTCAGCGCTTTAACCCACTGCGCCACCGAGGGCTCCAGAGATCACCAGGTACTAATGCCAAAAGTGGGAGAGATCAAACATCTCAAATATTGAACTGAGGAAACTCAATGCAATTACTTTTTTTTACCTTAAAGGTACTGTTAATCCCCCCTCCCCTTTTTTGGTAATTAGCATCTTAGTGATTTTTTGAAAAACCCAATGAATCTCGTGCATCCCTTCTTAATGTCATTTCCTCCCAAATGCTGGTACCGGCGTTATCTTATGTTTTTACGCAGTCTTGACCTCTCTTGTCTAATTACTTACTTTCCTGTGATTAGCAGTTCTTTCATTTGGAGTGCCTTCATCGGTGGTAAAATCCAGCATGCTATTATAGGATATCCCTTTATGCCCCAAGCCACTCAAGAGGATTTTCTTCAATGCTTCATAGTCAGGTTTTTCATGGTATGCCAAATTAGACACCTTTTCCAAAAACATGGCTATCTCACCTGTAAAACACAACGTTTCAATAGACTGGAGATCAGAAACATCCAATGTTAAGAGCAGAAGGTCAGCTGTGATGAAGCAGAACAAAGGTCCATCAGTTCTAAGAGGCTCCTTTTCATGGTGGTCAACCAGATGCCTCCGAGAAGCGAAGACTCTTTTCTTGATGGAAGTAGGAACATGTTTTAGCAGATCAAGAAGGCACCTGCTCTAGATTAAGGAGGCATATGTTGTGGCAATTACACTGCCAATGAATTTTGTACAGAAGAAAGAGAGAAAAGAAATGGACCTCTAGAAGATACCAGGAAGTCAAAATAACTTCCATGTCTCTCTATATCTATCTCTTAATTTTAGATATAAAACTTTTCTTTTCTATGCTCTTTTTCTTTCTTTCTTCTTACTGTTGGCAGACTTATTACACCTTTTTGGACACAGACGTATTGACTTTACATTTTTATTTTTTCCCCTTTTTTATTTTCTCTCTTTTTATTGTAAACAAAAATTTCTAATAAAGATTATTTTTTTAAAAAAGAATCTTGTACAGTGTTTTTATTATTTACTAGCTCTACCCACCACATGTTGCTGTGGCCAACCTTCCCTCCCTCCCTCTTCTTCCTTTCTCTCCTTACTTCTCTCCCTCTTTTCTTCTTTCCTTCCTTTTTTTCTCTCCTCCCCCCTTCCCTTTTTTCTTTCTTTCTTTCCTTCCTTCCTTCCTTTTTCTTTGTTTTTTTCTTTCTCTCCTTCCTTCCTTTTTTCTTTATCCCCTTCCTTCCCTCCCTCTTTCCTTCCCTTTTTCTTTCTCTCCTTCCTTCCCTCCCTCTTTCCATCCTTCCTTCCCTTTTTTCTTTCCTTCCTTCTCTCTCTCTTTCCTTCCCATTTTTCTCCTTCCCTCCCTCTTTCCTTCCTTTTTCTTTCTCTCCTTCCTTCCTTCCCTCCCTCCTTCCCTCCCTATTTTTCTTTCTTTCTCTCCTTCCTTCCCTCCCTCTATCCATCCTTCCTTCCTTCCCTTTTTTCTTTCTCTCCTTCCTTCCTTCCTTCCTTCCTTCCTTCCTTCCTTCCTTCCTTCCTTCCCTCCCTCCTTCCCTCCCTATTTTTCTTTCTTTCTCTCCTTCCTTCCCTCCCTCTTTCCATCCTTCCTTCCCTTTTTTCTTTCTCTCCTTCCTTCCTTCCCTCCCTCTTTCCTTGCTTCCTTCCTTTTTTTTCTTTCTTTTTCTCCTTCCGTCCCTCCCTCTTTCCATCTTTCCTTCCTTTTTTTTCTTTCTCTCCTTCCTTCTCTTCTTCTTTCCTTTCCTTCGCCCCAACTTTTCTTTCCCTTCTTCTTTCTCCCTTCTCTCTACCTATTCTTGGACTGCAACTCCCAGCAGTCCTCCTGATAGATTCACCTATCTACCTACCTACCTATCTCTATCTAATCTATCTATCTGGAAGATTGCTGGGAGTTGCAGTCCAGGAATAGGAAATTGGAAATATGCGGAGATTGGGATGCTCTCAAAGAAATCCAAGGAGAAGAAAGCTTGCATCTTGAAAGCAGTGCAATTGGATAATCCTCCGCTCCTAAAGGGCCTGGTCTAGGGGGATGCTGGGAGCTATAGTCCAGAAGATAGTGTAGATACGCTATTGTGTGTTTTGTTTGCCGGGGGGAGTCATTTTTGCACAAGCGTAGTAGCGTCTTTTTTGGCAGTCCCTTCCACTGTGTTTTTCAGTGTTTTTATGAGTGATGGTCACTCGCTGGCCTGATGGGTGTATTGTGTCCAAATTTGGTGTCAATTCTTTATGAGAAGAGTATAGCAGGGTCTTCCATTTAAAGCAGCAGTTCCCAACCTATGGTCCGTGGACCACCAGTGGTCCGCAAGAATTAAAATATGGTCCATGGCCTCACTGTTACTACATCATTGCAATGAGAGCAACTGATCTAGCGGAGCCCTCTTATTCTGCCAAGCCTTATTAAATATGGTTTTCTGTGGTGACTACTAGATGGCATATGTTCTGTATCAGAAACTAGAGCTGATGTGGTCTATCCAATGCAATTTTTCTGAGTCAGCACCCCAAATGACCAAACCAGATCTAAAGTTGACCAAAAAACTGATTCGTAAACGTTTTGGTACTAATGTTGGAAAGTGGTCCTTGGTCAAAAAAAAGGTTGGGGAACACTGATTTAAAGTAACACTTTTATGGGTTGTTGTAGTTTTTTGGGGCTATATGGCCATGGTCTGGAGGCATTCTCTTCTGACATTTCACCTGCATCTATGGCAAGCAACAACTACAACAACGTCAGGAAAGAATGCCTCTAGACCAGTGGTTCTCAACCTGGGGTCCCCAGATGTTTTTGACCTACAACTCCCAGAAATCCCAGCCAATTTACCAGCTGTTAGGAGTTTTGGGAGTTGAAGGCCAAAAACATCTGGGGACCCCAGGTTGAGAACCACTGCTCTAGACCATGGCCATATAGCCCCAAAAAAACTACAACAACCCAGTGATTCCAGCCATGAAAGCCTTCGACAATACATTTAACACTTTTATGTTTGAATGAGCGCTGTGGTAAAGGAGGAAAGACTCTAAAGGATTCCATAGATTTGTTTTCTATAGGAAAATAACAATGAAATTAGCTGCCCCTTTCTCCCCAGTCCCCAGAAACTGTTTGCTCCTGGGCATTTTAAATAGCAATTAATCAACATGTGCACTAAGTAGCAATTTTGGTGAACTGGATCAAAATGCCACACAAGTTCTATTTAAAACCCTTGACCTGTGTTTGCACTTACCACAGTCAGTACCTGTAGGAGCACACCTTGTCACCGAATCTGGGAGTTCATCGATGAGCCTGAAAGCACAGGAATGCAACAAGAGTGAGGCAGCAAGACACGTCAGGCAGACCACTTATTGCAAGCGGAAGGCTCTCGGATGACGCTCCCCTTTGGGAACGGAGGAGACCGCCTGAGCAGGTAATCACTCCATCTCGCTCACTCTCTCCCAGCACCAGCTGACCCTTTGGAGAGTGCAACTATTAGCAATAGCCTGAGCAGAATAATGGCCAAGGAAATGTCTTTGCTCTCAAGCGTTCTTGCCAAACGTGTTGTAATTTTATGGGAGGAAGAAATCCCACCCGGGATAAATTTGCCTCCTTTGCTCTCAGTCCAAAGATTAATGACTGCTTTTTTGGAAGTTCAACACAGTTCAGCACAGTTTGTTCATGTTGCTCACAAGGAGAATCTATACACAAATGGTCCCTGATAGATAAATTACCGCCCAAGCCAATGTCTACTCAGAAGCACTAGTGGGATGTACTCTCAGGTAAGTGTGTACTGTTCTGCAAAGTAAATAACAATTCTTGCGTTTCGCCAAATTAAACTGTTACTAAAGGAGACAGTTGTGTCCTATAGGCTGATCTGATTAATCTTTGAACAAGCTGTATTCTTTCCTCCGCAATATAACCTCAGTCTCTGTGGAGAACAGGCTCCAAGACCACTGCATGGATACCTGAAGCCATGGATAACAGCTAATCCTGTATTTTGACTATATCTTGGCTAGAGTCATAGCATAGAATTGTACTATGTATAGAATTGTACAGCCACCTCTCCACAAAAGTCAGCATTAACACTGAAATACAACACCACCTGAGCTCTACGAGTGCAGCATTTTTCCGAATGAAGCACAGAGTGTTTGAGGGCCGGGACATCCGTAGGGATACGAAGGTGCTTGTTTATAAAGCTATTGTCCACCCAATCCTGCTATATGCCTGCAAAACATGGACTATCTACAGACGTCACATGCAACTCCTAGAATAGTTCAATCAGTGTTGCCTCTGGAAAATCCTGCAAATTTCTTGGGAAGACAAGCAGACAAATGTCAGCGTGCTGGAAGAAGCAAAGACCACCAGCACTGAAGCAATGGTCCTGTGCCATCAACTCTGCCGGACCGGCCACATTGTCCGGATGTCCATCAGCATTGAAGCAATGTTCCTCCGCTATCAACTCTGCTGGACCAGCCACATTGTCCGGATGCCTGACCACTGTCTCCCAGAGCCGTTGCTCTACTCCAAACTCAGGAACAGAAAATGGAATGGTGATGGGCAGGAAAAGAGATTTAAAGATGGGCTCAAAGCTAACCTTAAAAACTCTGGCATAGACACTGAGAACTGGGAAGCCCTGGCCCTTGAGCGCTCCAGCTGGAGGTCAGCTGTGACCAGCAGTGCTGCAGAATTTGAAAACACATAAATGGAGGGCAAAAGAGAGAAACAAGCCAAGAAGAAGGTGCATTAAGCTAACCCCAAACGGGACTGCCTTCCACCTGGAAACCAATGCCCTCACTGTGGGAGAACATGCAGATCAAGAATAGGGCTCCACAGTCACCTACATACCCACTGCCAGTACACCGATCTTGGAAGACAATCCTATTTAGACAACGAGAGATCATGGCCATATAGCCTGAAAAAACCTACAACAACCCAACGAGGGATTGCCTAAGTAATTAAGTAAGGAATGCTCAACTCTAGACACCAAGAAGGAAAGAAAGGACCACTTTATGTGTTTACTGTTTGCTTTCAAGCCCTTTGAAACATTCTAGAGAAAAGTCCCCTTTCTTACTTATTTTCCCAACCCTTTGTTCACCTTGTTTCATTATGTGGTGGTGTAAGAGACACTTAGCTATTCTTTCAGTTTTCAAAAAAACAAAAACCAATTAAAAAACATTTTAAAGACAATGGGAACCATCGGTAGAAGCGCTCTTTTGTTTTCTATCAGGAAGTATTTCTTTCTCTTTGCTTTTTTTTCTGTAGGAAGTCTCAAGTGCCTTCACCTTTTGGCATGACATTCTGTAACACATGTCCTAATTATTTTAAGGACTCCGCAATCTACACTTCCCAGAAGTCAGGTCTCCTAAAATTTGCTTTCCAACGTGTCTGCTGATTGCCTGTACAAGTTTACAGAAAAGGCAATTCACTGCGGTGCCAACACCTCATCATGTTTTCAAAAATTGAATCAATCAGCCCATTGTTGCGCTCCCTGACGCTCAGAGCAAGCCCCACATATGGTTCCTTATGGCTGGAATTTCAGAATCCCTGGACTAGATCACCTTCAGTTGTTTACTGACCTTACCAGTCAGTTGAAGAGCAAAAGGGGGGAGAGGAAATTCTGGCACATGATCATGGTTCTTGCAACGCATTCCTGTCCTGGCTTTCAATTCCCAACATATAACCTGGACACAGACCAGAACACCTGCTCAGAGGACAGAGGTGGCAACAGAAACAAGAGGTGGGAGCCCAGAGGGTGGGCCTGCTTGCCAGAAAGGGTGCCGCGGGACATGGATTCAAGACCCCAAACAAGCTTTTGCAATTCACTGAAAGCAGACTGGGGAAAAAAATACAAAAAAAGAAGTCAGTCTATTTTTTTTTAAGGCTGACTAAATATATAACAGTGTTTATATTAAGATAAATTAATGTTAAAAAATATACAGGCTGCCATCCTATACAAATGTACCTAATAGGAATCACAGTTGAATTCAGTATTGTTAAATTACACAATTGCTTCTACATAAGTTTGCATAAGATTGCACTATAGTTGCTTTTCAAAATTGCAGTTCTTTTCTCTTATAAAATATGCATATTCTGCATTTTATTTTAAAACATTTACGTCAAATCACAAAGAACAGAATTTTCTTGGCATCGTTGTTGTTGTGTGCCTTCCAGTCATCTCCCAATGTTGCAAGTCGCTTCTGGTCGCTCAGGGGAGCGTGTTTGCTCCATCAATGTTTAACATTTAGAATCATAGAATCATAGAATCAAAGAGTTGGAAGAGACCTCATGGGCCATCCAGTCCAACCCCATTCTGCCAAGAAGCAGGAATATTGCATTCAAATCACCCCTGACAGATGGCCATCCAGCCTCTGTCTAAAAGCTTCCAAAGAAGGAGCCTCCACCACACTCCGGGGCAAAGAGTTCCACTGCTGAACGGCTCTCACAGTCAGGAAGTTCTTCCTCGTGTTCAGATGGAATCTCCTTTCTTGTAGTTTGAAGCCACTGTTCCACGTCCTAGTCTCCAAGGAAGCAGAAAACAAGCTTGCTCCCTCCTCCCTGTGGCTTCCTCTCACATATTTATACATGGCTATCATATTTCCTCTCAGCCTTCATTTACTAAAGTGATCAGCCATTGCTAGAAGGGACAGATAGTTTCATCTATGCTGATGATCGTGCCATCACCGCCCAAGTTGGGAGCTTTGAATTGGTTGAACAGAAGCTCTCCAAAACTTTAGGTGCTCTTACTGCCTATTACAGGGAAAACCAGCAGATTCCTAATCCATCTGAACCCCAGACATGTGCTTTTTATCTTCAAAACAGACAAGCACCTAGAGCTCTGAGGACTACCTGGGAAGGAATCTCACTGGAGCATTGCAGCACACCAAAATACCTGGGCGTACAAGACCTACAAGAAGCACTGCTTGAGTATCAAGCAAAAAGTGGGTGCTAGAAACAATACCATACAAAAGCTGACTGGCACAACCTGGGGATCACAACCAGATACAGTGAAGACATCTGCCCTTGCTCTTTGCTACACTGCTGCTGAGTACGCATGCCCAGTGTGGAACACATCTCACCACGCTAAAACAGTGGATGTGATTCTTAATGAGATATGTCACATTATCACAGGATGTCTACAACCTACACCGCTACAGAAATTATACTGTTTAGCTGATATTGCACCATCTGGCATCCACCAGGTAATAGCAGCCAATAATGAAAGGACCAAGGCATTTCTGGCCCATCCCGTTCAGATACCAGCCAGCACACCAACAACTTAAATCAAGAAATAGTTTTCTAAGATCTAAAGATACTTGCAGGGACACCTCCCAATGATGTTGAAATCCAAATTTTGTCAGTACTAGTCAGTACATATTGGGTCCCCATTATCCAGAAATCCAAAATACTAAAAACCCAAACTTTTTTTCCCACCAGTGACCCACTTCCACCTTTGGGAAAAGAGGAATAGTCACATGTCCAGTGCCCACTGAGTTTTCCATCAAGGGGCAGTGAAAATAATTTTATGGTTGCGGGTCACCTCAACATGAGGAACTGTCGTGGCTTTAGAAAGGTTGAAAATCACTGTCTTGAAATAAAAGCACAAGTAACCCAAAGTAACCCTGTCCCTGAATCCTAGTCACCCTCCGCTCTATCTTTTTAGCTAATGGATCATGGGCAGCTTCCCAAGTTACTTTTGTTGAGATCTCTCTGCCTAAATCTCTCTCATGGGGCTGTCAATGTGTCAACTTCCCTGGTTGTTAATGATGCTTTTATTACCATTGTTTTAAAATCCCAGGGCTTTGCTGAAAATTAGAGGCACTGATTAGAGAAGTGATTTCTATACCAACCTGTCATCTGTCTTTGCAAAGTTTTGAAGAGCATCCATTCGCAAACCACAAGAAGAGCAACCCCAGAGTGCCCAACCCCAACTCACCCACCCTTCCCCGGTCTGGACACTTCGTCTCTAAAAGGTTTGCCATCAATGGTCTATGGTATTCTTTAAGGCAGTGGTTCTCATCCTGTGGTTCCCCAGATGTTTTGACCTTCAACTCCCAGAAATTGTAACAGCAGGTAAACTGGCTGGAATTTCTGGGAGTTGTAGGCCAAAACACCTGGGGACCCGCAGGTTGAGAACCACTGCTCTAAGGGGTCCATGACGCAAAAGAGATTACCTTCTAAAGAGCTACGGGCATTTAAGAAAAACACCTATTTACACAATATATTTCACAGATGAAAGAAATCAATACATGCAATCTTGGCTCATACTGGGACGGATCAATGCTCCATTCATTCAGCCCTATAGAATAACGAGCTCTGATTCTCCAGGCTTTAGACAAGTGGATCTCAGTATCTGATGTGGTGGACCAGAAATTCCCACCTGTCTGATATGCCGGGGACCAGTACTATATTACTTACTTAGGCGATCCCTCGTTGGACGAGTAAGATGGTCTTCCATTATGGATTTCCTTGTGGGTCCGTATGTGGCTGTGGAGCCCTATTCTTGCTCTGCATCTTCTTCCGCAGTGAGGGCATTGGTTTCCAGGTGGAAGGCGGTCCCGGTCGGGGTTGGCTTGATGCGCCTTCCTCCTGGCACGTTTCTCTCTTTCACCCTCCACTCGTGCCTCCTCAAATTCTGCAGCACTGCTGGTCACAGCTGTCCTCCAGCTGGAGCGCTCAAGGGCCAGGGCTTCCCAGTTCTCAGTGTCTATGCCAGAGATTTTAAGGTTGGATTTGAGCCCATCTTTAAATCTCTTTTCCTGTCCACCAACGTTCCGTTTTCCGTAAGTTCGGAGTAGAGCAACTGCTTTGGGAGACGGTGGTCAGGCATCCGGACAACGTGGCCGGCCCAGCGGAGTTGATGTTGGAGGACCATCGCTTCAATGCTGGTGGTCTTTGCTTCTTCCAGCACACTGACGTTTGTCCGCTTGTCTTCCCAGGAGATTTGCAGGATTTTCTGGAGGCAGCGCTGATGGAAACGTTCCAGGAGCTGCATGTGACGTCTGTAGACAGTCCATGTTTTGCAGGCATATAGCAGGGTTGGGAGGACAATAGCTTTATAGACAAGCACCTTGGTCTCCCTACGGATGTCCCGGTCCTCAAACACTCTCTGCTTCATTCTGGAAAATGCTGCACTTGCAGAGCTCAGGCGGTGTTGTATTTCAGTGTCGATGTTGACTTTGGTGGAGAGGTGGCTGCCAAGGTAGCGGAAATGGTCCACATTTTCTAATGTTACACCATTAAGCTGTATTACTGGCATTGGAGAGGGATTGGCTGGTGACTGCTGGAACAGCACCTTGGTTTTCTCAATGTTCAGTGACAGGCCGAGCTTCTCGTATGCTTCTGCAAAGGTGTTTAGAGTGGCTTGTAGATCTTCTTCTGAATGCGCACAGACGACATTGTCATCAGCATACTGGAGTTCTATAACAGCTGTTGTTGTAACCTTGGTTTTGGCTTACAGTCTGCTGAGGTTGAATAGCTTGCCATCTGTCCGATAGATTATTTCCACTACTATATATTGCCCATTGGATACTAGTGCTTCTTTATTGCTTGGAAACTTGCCAGGCAATGGCAACTTGTGGCTTGTAGTACAGCATGAGTCCATGGGCCACCACTTTGAATAGCCCTGCCCAAGACATAGATTCTGCACAGTTCAATTAGAAGATGTTCTTTAACTGGACTGAACCCGAAAGTAGCATGAACCCTGTATCTCTGAGCAATGACCATCATAGAATCATAGTGTTGGAAGAGACCTCATGGACCATCCATTTCAACCCCCTGCCAAGAAGCAGGAAAATTGTATTCAAAGCACCTCTGACAGATGGCCATCCAGCCTGTTTAAAAACTTCCAAAGCAGGAGCCTCCACCACACTTCTAGGCAGAGAGTTACACTGCCAAACAGCTCTCACAGTCAGGAAGTTCTTCCTCATGTTCAGATGGAATCTCCTTTCTTGTACTTTGAAGCCATTGCTCCGCGTCCTAGTCTCCAGGGAAGCAGAAAACAAGCTTGCTCCCTCTTCCCTATGACTTCCTCTCACATATTTATACATGGACCTCACCATGTCTCCTCTCAGCCTTCTCTTCTTCAGGCTAAACATGCCCAGCTCTTTAAGCCGTTCCTCATAGGGCTTGTTCTCCAGACCCTTGATCATTTTAGTCGCTCTCCTCTGGACACATTCCAGCTTGTGAACATCTCTCTCCAATTGTGGTGCCCAGAATTGGACATAATATTCCAAGTGTGGTCTAACCAAGGCAGAATAGAGGGGTAGCATGACTTCCCTGGATCTAGACACTATAATCCTATTGATGCAGGCCAAAATCCCCTTGGCTTTTTTAGCCACCGCATCACATTGTTGGCTCATGTTTGTCCACGAGGACTCCAAAACATCATTCAATGGTCCACTTCCAATGACGAATGTACTACATGATAAAACAAATAAATGAAGGGTCTGATATCTAAATGCCTTGAAGACACTAAATGCAGTCTGATTTGGGAAACTAAGCCAAATCAAGGCTGCTTAGTACTTGAGAGGGAGATCACCAAAGAATAGCAGGCGCTGTTGCCAATACTTCAGATGATGGCAAACCACCTCTGAGAGTTCCCTAAGAAAACCTTATGAAAGTCACAGGGTTGCCATAAATTGGCAGGCAACTTGAAGGCACATGTGCATACACCACTTCGGCATATCTGATTGAGTGAAGGAGTGCTTCAGTGTTGGGACGGGGGCAAACAGGAAATCTCATTCTCCACAGGGTTAATTCTTGGCTGTGGAATTAATAACCAAGCTTGATGGATCGCATTGATTGAAGGCTGAATTGCATAGGGGGATGGTTTGTGGGGAACTCTAATGATCCAAAGTTCTAAAGGGGGGAAATTTTAAACAATACCTGACGAAGTCAACATTTACAGATGCAATCTGTATTATCCGCAGCCTGCAGGCCAACCTCCCTCCCTCCCTCCTTCTCTGCAGAGAGCCACTGCCAAACCGAACGTGCAGATTGATTTCTGCAGATCAGCTATCCCTATTGTGTACCTCTGTTGTGACTTGCCCTACTTAAAAGTTTGCTGCCTTTGCCACTTGTAACATTTCGCTGCGGCGAGGCCGGTGTTCGGCACACCGAGGAATTGGCTTTGTGGGGCCATGAGCAATTAGCTGACTTAAGTCCCACCAGTAAAAGCAAAGGAGCAACAATGGGCAGTATGTTTAGCCAGGGATAATTACTGTATACATGTGGGGTAGGGAGAAGGGTATTGTAAATTTCCCTCCACAAATATCAATCACCTTTTATGTAAATATTCCAAACGGGGAGGGGAGGGGGGGATGATGGAATCTACACTTTTTTTAATCAACTAAGTTATCCAATGACACAATTACTATCATGTGCCATAAAACACTGGTTCCAATCCAGCAAAGTATTGTTATGACTCCATACTCATAAAAACAAAGGAACACATTACTCATAACTAGCAAGCCTACTTTTGGTGGAACTTCCAACTATTTTAAGATCAACTGGGACAACGTATCCTCACCACCACCAATTTAAATCATAGAATCATAGAATCAAAGAGTTGGAAGAGACCTCATGGGCCATCCAGTCCAACCCCCTGCCAAGAAGCAGGAATATTGCATTCAAATCACCCCATCCAGCCCCTGTTTTAAAGTTTCCAAAGAAGGAGCCTCCACCACACTCCGGGGCAGAGAGTTCCACTGCTGAACGGCTCTCACAGTCAGGAAGTTCTTCCTCATGTTCAGATGGAATCTCCTCTCTTGTAGTTTGAAGCCATTGTTCCGCGTCCTAGTCTCCAAGGAAGCAGAAAACAAGTTTGCTCCCTCCTCCCTGTGGCTTCCTCTCACGTATTTATACATGGCTATCATATCTCCTCTCAGCCTTCTCTTCTTCAGGCTAAACATGCCCAGCTACTTAAGCCGCTCCTCATAGGGCTTGTTCTCTTCAGACCCTTGATCATTTTAGTCGCCCTCCTCTGGACACATTCCAGCTTGTCAATATCTCTCTTGAATTGTGGTGCCCAGAACTGGACACAATATTCCAGGTGTGGTCTAACCAAAGCAGAATAGAGGGTTAGCATTACTTCCCTAGATCTAGACACTATGCTAACTTCTTGCGCAGGGGTCTTGCTAATCTTCTCTGTATCGTTCCAATTTTAGTATATGTGCTACTGAAGTAGAAAAGGCAAAACATCATTGATAAGTTCTAAAAAAAAATCTGCCCCATTCTCTCAACGTTTTTAAGGCTGCTTACACACTTTGAGCTGAAACCTAATAAATATATTAAGCAATAGCACATAAAAATAAAGAAGATAAGCCATTCCATTACCCGAAAAGTCAAATGCAGAGAAATCACACATTTAGGAACAAGGGCACTAAAATGATACCAGTCTAAATATTCAGAAGGCACAAGATCAAGTCTGTTTTTGGAAGCTAAGTAGGACCAGACCTCATTAATATTTGGATGGGAGTCTGCCAAGAAGTAAAGGTAAAAGTAAAAGTTTTCCCTGACATTAAGTCTAGTCGTGTCTGACTCTGGGGGGTGGTGCTCATCTTCATTTCATTTGGTTTTGGTTTTTTTGTTGTTGTAATGTACTACTGGGCTCAGCCTCGTTG
Organism: Anolis sagrei; assembly: GCF_037176765.1. Lineage (NCBI taxonomy): Eukaryota > Metazoa > Chordata > Lepidosauria > Squamata > Anolidae > Anolis > Anolis sagrei. The sequence continues at coordinate 14,699,094 of NC_090021.1, forward strand.
GGAGCCCTTTGGGGAGATGGTGGTGGGATATAAATAAAGATTATTATTATTGACACAAAAGCACAGTATGTCACAGCAAATGAGATCTATATGCTGGATTTCGTACCACAAAATCACAAGTCGAACACTTCCCAAGCGTCTAGGACTGTGTGATGTATTTTCGAATGATGCGCGCAGATCCAAGTAAGGAGTCATTATTATTATTATTATTATTATTATTATTATTATTATTATTTCTAAGCCAAAGAGCCGGCATTATCTGTAGATGTCCCCAAGTTCATGTGGCCAGCATGCCCATGTGGGATCAAATTTTTGGTGAAATTTAAAGCCTTTAAAGCCCTAAACGATTCTGGCCCGACCTATCTGTCCAAACGCATCTCCTGCTATGAACCAGTTAGGACGTTAAGATCGTCTGGGGAGGCCCTGCTCTTGGTCCCGCCAGCTTCACAAGCACGCCTGGCGGGGACGAGAGACAGGGCCTTCTCAGTAGTGGCCCCCCGGCTGTGGAACGCCCTTCCTACAGACATTAGATCGGCCCCCTCCTTATTGGCATTCAGGAAGAGAGTGAAGACCTGGCTCTTCGAACATGCTTTCAACTAAGCAGTGCAATTGATTGATTACTGGAATATGGATTAATGGACAACGAGATCGGATGCTGATTCTATTGATGAGATGTGATGGATTGTTGTTTTGCTGTATTGTTGCATTGATGTTTTTGATGTTAATTAATTGATACTACTGTTTTAAATGACTAATGATTTTGTACTGTGTTGCTGATACTGGTTGTTAACCGCTCTGAGTCGCCTGATGGCTGAGAAGAGCAGTATACAAGTAAAGTAAAGTAAATAAATAAATAAATAAGATATGAGCCCTATTAGCGCCTTAAACTAGCACTGCTTACTTTTAGCAGTGGCAGTTCTCCAAGGTTTCTCAGAAGGCATCCTTACTCTGAATGCTTTCAACAAGGGCTGCTGGGAAGCTAACCTGCATTATTATACATGCAGAGTCTGCACTCTCCTACTAAGATACAGTAGATCTTGGGGTGTTGCCTTTGGGGGCAGCATCGCCAATGGGGGCTAGTCCAAAAGGGTAACCTTTCTGACCTGCAATAATACAGTCGCCTTGGGGTGGCCATAATTTGGAATTAACTATATGGTATATTGCCCCCTGTATACCATAAACCGCTGAGTTGCTGAACTTGCTGACCGAAAGGTCGGCAGTTCGAATCAGGGGAGTGGTGTGAGCTCCTGCTGTTAGGTCCAGGTTCTGCCAACCTAGCAGTTAGAAAACACGCCCGTGTGAGTAGAACTATAGGTACTGCTTCTGAAGGAAGGTAACAACTCTCCATGCAGTCATGCCGCCCACATGTCCTTGGAGGTGTCTATGGACAATGCCGGCTCTTCAGCTTAGAAATGGAGATCAGCACCACCCCCCAGAGTCGAAACGACTAGACTTAATGTCAGGGGTAACCGTTATCTTTTATAAGGTATACAAAAACAACAAGAAAAACAAAAACAGCATTTGTTTCCATACCATCACTGTCCTTTGATCTTTCAGGGTACTGTTCATGGAAGGTATAACAGGTAAGAACTATTTCTTGAAAACATTGCCACTGTGGACAAGTCTACATAGGGACCACCAAACGCAGCACCCAAACACGGATCAAGGAACATGAAAGGCACTGCAGACTACTTCAACCAGAGAAATCAGCCATAGCAGAGCACCTGATAAACCAACCTGGACACAGCATTTTATTGAAAATGAAAATGAACAAAATCTGGATACCAGTATTAAAAAACTCTAAAATTACAACAGCACAACAACAGAGAGGAAACAAACAAGGACATCTAATCACCTCTCAACAAAGGTTTGCCCTAGGCACTGCCAGGCCATTATATGCCAATCAAGGTGGTCAGTTGAAACATTCACACCTAGCTCCGGCAGACAAGAGTCCTTTGTCTCACCCTGGTCATTCCACAGATATATAAACCCTTTTCCTAGTTCTAACAGACCTCACTACCTCTGAGGATGCTTGCCATAGATGCAGGCGAAACATCAGGAGAGAATGCCTCTAGAGACCATGGCCATAAAGCCCGAAAAAACCTACAACCACCCAGTGATTCTGGCCATGAAAGCCTTCGACAAAACATTGCTACTGTCCCATTTTGTTCCCTGTTACACATGCACTGATTGAGTATCCCTTATCCAAAATGCTTGGAACCATAACTGTTTTGAATTTTGATTTTTTTTCCCAGATTTTCAAATACCTACATCTGAAAAAGCACACATAATGAGATATCTTGGGAGATGGGACCCAAGTCTAAACATGAAATTCATTGATATGCTATATCCACATTATACACATAGCCTGGAAGTTATGTTATCCAATATTTCAAATTTAGCACCTGAAACAAACTGTGTGTGCACTGAACCATCAGAAATGCATCACTATCTCAGTCACTCATGAGATTTTTTTTTTTTAAATGGAGTATTTCAGATTTTGAAATTTCTGGATAAGAATCATAGAATCAAAGAGTTGGAAGAGACCTCATGGGCCATCCAGTCCAACCCTCTGCCAAGAAGCAGGAACATTGCATTCAAATCACCCCTGACAGATGGCCATCCAGCCTCTGTTTAAAAGCTTCCAAAGAAGGAGCCTCCACCACACTCCGGGGCAGAGAGTTCCACTGCTGAACGGCTCTCACAGTCAGGAAGTTCTTCCTAATGTTCAGATGGAATCTCCTTTCTTGTAGTTTGAAGCCATTGTTTCGCGTCCTAGTCTCCAGGGCAGCAGAAAACAAGCTTGCTCCCTCCTCCCTGTGGCTTCCTCTCACATATTTATACATGGCTATCATATCTTCAACTTGTGTTTTCCATTTTTATATTACTACTGTAACCTGCTCTGAACTTTATAATGCAAAACACCTATAAAAAAGAATGGGTGAAATAAATCATTTTGTGTGTGTGTGTTTTTTTTAAATTTACTTTGTTTTTGCAGCCTGAACAGCTTCGGGGTTCCTCAGACTCTGTTCCCAGGGTAGATTCCCACATATCCACTGCAGCATACAGTAGCCAAGGATTTCCAGGTCTCCTCGTCTGGACGGTGCTAAATGAAGTAAGGAAACAGAAAAGGAAGAGAGAAAGAAAGAGAGAGAAGCGTAGTTTTATTCCCACTTTCTTTCACACTGTAGGAATTTAACTGTAGTTAGATGGAAAAGGGGGGGGGGGGGTGGACCGGACAAAACTGTGTTGTGTTTGTTCAGCTGTCCCAAAACCTTTGAGTTTGGCTGGAGTCCAGAGACAGGGGAGGATTTGTAGCTGTTGAGAGGGAAGGTCGGTCTTCCTCAGCCTTCATCCTTCCCTCGGCTTGGCCCTGTCGCATGAACTTGATCCCCACGGCCTCTGACATGATCCAGACAGCCCATAACCCGGCACCAACACTTTCTCCAAGAGCCAGGCAGTAAAACAAAGAAATAAATGTCTGCGGCTAAATTGCTAACACATGTTCCAGGAAGTCCACGGGGTCCACGTTGGTCAAAAGGAGACCCTTGGAGAACAGACTAAACAATGATGGTCTTTCCTGCACCGCTAAACAAGAGCCGCTTGGAGATGGAAGGCAGGGCAACAGTACCCTCTAGTGGGCACGAGGTCTTCGGCGGCACCTTCTCGGCAAGGCAAGACACAACAAGCGTTCCCTCACTTAGCCCACAAATTTAAACACACTTGGCTTTTTGACCACGAAAAAGCTCTGTTTGTTCAATGTATACTTTTTTAAAACTCCTAATGCATTAAAGTAGTTGGTACAGATTATTCTGAACTGTGTACGAAGTCGATGTAAACATATTCATTTCTCTCTCCATTTTCAGCAACAGAAATCCCCTCTTCGTTTTACAGACAAGGAACAGGAAAAGAACACACAGTGTGGTTATTCCCACGAGCAAAAGCTGCATGGAAGACAAGCAATCTGGGATTTCCCATCATCAACTGTACTTTGAAACTCTGGGGAGGTTTCTCTCCATGAAAACAGGGGCAGAATTCTGCACTGCTGTCTCTCACTCGCAAGGAATCAATCCAATGCACCAACAAAACAATTAATAAGAAGATTAATAACAATTAATCCAATGCACCAACATAACAATTAATAAGAAGCACCTGATGAACCAACCTGGACACAGCATTTTATTTGAGAACACAGAAATGCTGGACCACTCTCACAACCACCATGTCAGACTACACAGAGAAGCCATTGAAATCCGCAAGCATGTGGACAATTTCAACAGAAAGGAGAAACCATGAAAATGAACGAAATCTGGCTACCAGTATTAAAAAAAACCTCTAAAATTGCAACAGCACAACAACAGAGAGGGAGCAGGCAGGGACATCTAATTACCTCTCAACAAAAATTTGCCCCAGGCACAGCCAAGCCATTGTATGCTAATCAAGGTAGTCAGATAACATTCACACCTAGCCCCAGCAGACAAGAGTCCTTTGTCTCACCCTGGTCATTCCACAGATAGATAAACCCTTTTTCCTAGTTCCAACAGACCTCACTACCTCTGAGGATGCTTGCCATAGATGCAGGCAAAATGTCAGGAGAGAATGCCTCTAGACCATGGCCATATAGCCCGAAAAAACCTACAACAACCCAATAAGAAGATATAGTTATTTCTTACAGCAACTTTTTAAACAAAGGGCCTGGTCACAGTCCCTCAAACTGGTGGAGGGCCGGATTATAATTTGAAAAAAATATGAATGAATTCCTATGCACACTGAACATACCTTATTTGTAGTGTCAAAAAACACTTAAAAACGATACAATAATCAAAATGAAGAACAATTTTAACAAATATAAACTTATTAGTATTTCAGTGGGAAGTGTGGACCTGCTTTTGGCTGATGAGATAGGATTGTTGTTATTGTGTGCTTTCAAGTTGTTTCAGACTTAGGTTGACCCTGAGCGAGGACAAGGTAAATGATCTTGGAGGGCCTTATTTGGCCCCCAGGCCTTAGTTTGAGGACCCCTGTTTTGCAGTATTTATTACACCGAAGCCACCGGTGGTGCAAGACTGCTGACCAACAGGAGAATTTGGGGAGAGAGGGTAGAGCTCCCGCTGTCAGCTCCAGCTCCCCATGCAGGGACATGAGAGAAGCCTTCCACAAGGATGGGAAAACATCCTCTATCAACAAACAGGCACATAAAATCACTCTCAACAAAGGATTCCCCCCGGGCACTTCCAAGCCATTGAATGCTAATCAAGGTGATCAGCTGAAACATTCACAGCTAGCCCCAGCAGACAAAAGTCCTTTGTCTCACTCTGGCCATTCCACAGATAGATAAACCCATTTTTCCTACTTCCAACAGACCTCACTACCTCTGAGGATGCTTGCCATAGATGCAGGCGAAACGTCAGGAGAAAAATTGCCTCCAGAACATGGCCATATAGCCCGGAAAAACCTACAACAACCCATCCTCTATCTTGTTCATGCCCAGCATTATTTTTTTAACTTTAATTACATTTGGCCCAGCCATAGATCTTAAATGTGTTTTGTGCTATTGTTCAATGTTTATGCTATTTGTGCATGAGATTTATTTTTAACTGCTTTGTATTAGTATTTGTATTTTGCTTTGTATTGTGGTTGTTATTGCTTGTATTGATGTATTGTGGTCTCGGCCTCATGTGAGCCGCACCGAGTCCCTTGGGAGATGGTAGCGGAGTATAAATAAAGTTTTTTTTATTAAAACATCAAATATCCAGATTTCCCCTGGGCAACGTCCTTGCAGACGGCCAATTTTCTCCACCAGAAGTGACTTGCAGTTTCTCAAGTCGCTCCTGACACGGAAAAAGAACATTACAATGGCCTTCCATAGCCTGATGCCCTTCTGCTGTGTTGGACTACAACTCCCATGGACCATGCCCATGCTGGCTGGGAATGATGGAACTTTAAGCCAGACACATCTGTCTGATAATATGACATTTCTGTAACTCTCATACTACAAGCATGAGAAGCTGTATTCTGTGAAATGAATGACAGAGGAACCAGAGGTGAAGCTATACTGTGGAAACAATGCAAATTGACACCACATTAACTGCTAGGGCTCAGTAGTTTAGAATTGTAGATTTATAAGGTCTTTAGGCTTCTTCTTAACAGCTCTCCATGAAGTCATGCGGGCCACATGACCTTGGAGGTGTCTATGGACAATGCTGGCTCTTCAGCTTAGAAATGAAGATGAGCACCAACCCCCAGAGTTGGACACGACTGGGCTTAATGTCAGGGGAAAACCTTTACCTTTACCTTTAGCCTTCTTTGCCAAAGAGTGATGGTGCTTCAACAAACTACAAGTCCCAGGACTACATAGAATTGAGCAAGTGTAGTTAAAATAGTCAAAATGAGTGATTTCTAAGAATGTAAAAGGATCCCAGGTTTGCAAACCCAGCAGGTATTGTATTATGAACTTTTATGAAAGAAACTCTGGCACAGACACACAAAAGGCAAATCTCATTTTTCTAGCCATATCATCATCAATGTAAATAAAAGTAAAGTAACTCAGAACAAGAACTAAATATGGAATCTGTGCAATCAATGAGTTTAGATCATGTAATTTTAATGTTTGTATTAGGTGCTTTTAATTTTTATGTTTCATGTTCAAATGTCCTCTGAATTTATGCTTAGTTATATATTTGATTTATGATTTGGTTTATGTATGTAAGGCACTGAATTTTGCAATTATTTTTTGTAAACAGCTTTAAGTGCCCCTAGGGGTGAGAAAAGTGGTATATAAATCTATATAAATAAAAATGTAATGTTTGTTTGTGGGATTAAATACCTCAAAAACCACTGGACAAATTGACACAAAATTTGGACACAACATTAGGCCAACCAGTGACCATCACTCAGAAAAACACTAAAAAAAAAAACAACAGAAGAGACATAAAAAGCCAAAAACCAAAAAAATAATTACAATGCATGTACACAAACCTACAAGAAGCACTGCCTGAATATCAAGCAAAAAGTGGATGCTAGAAACAATATCATACAAAAGCTGACTGGCACAACCTGGGGATCACAACCAGACACAGTGAAGATATCTGCCCTTGCGCTATGCTACTCTGCTGCTGAGTATGCATGTCCAGTGTGGAACACATCTCACCACACTAAAACAGTAGATGTGGCTCTTAATGAGACATGCCGCATTATCACGGGGTGTCTGCGCCCTACACCACTGGAGAAATTACACTGTCTAGCCGGTATTGCACCACCTGACATCCGCCGGGAAGTAGCAGCCAATAGTGAAAGGACCAAGGCAGAGACATCTCCAGCTCATCCCTTGTTTGGGTATCAGCCAGCACGTCAATGACTTAAATCAAGAAATAGTTTCCTAAGATCTACAGAGACACTCGCTGGAACACCTCAGCAAGCAAGAGTCCATAAGTGGCAGGCTCGAACACAGAACCTCAATCAATGGCTGATACCAAATGAGAGACTCCCCCCTGGACACACAGAAGACTGGGCAACTTGTCAGGCGCTGACCACAATGGTGGAACATAGAACCCATCAACACTGCTATATGATGACGTAGACTCGTATAATGAAGTTCAGTTCCATTATATGATTCTACACCATATAATGCAATTTCAAACTGCATTATATGACTGTGTAGATGGGGCCAGAGGAAGTCCCCCTCACCAGCATCAATAGTTGAGGCACTTCCTCAAATATTGTGGTCCCAAACTATTTAGAGCTTTAAATGGAAGCACAACAGAAACATAATGGTAGCCAATACAATTCGTTAGAGACTGGTACCATAAGCTATCTACCCTACACATGCATTTATTAAGTCTAGAAAGCGGACCCCTAAAAACTCGGTCCATTTATCCATCGGTCAGTGTGAGTATTGTATCTTAATGCTTGTCAAATAGGAACCATCCTTTTCTCTGAGTAGAAGGGCAAAAGGTGAGAGATTAATCTGTCCCAGGAGAACCCCAAAGAAGCACCAACACATTCTACTTTCTTCTCCATGGCATAGCTTCTGGCCTCTTTCAATGTCTGGATGAGGCAATGGTGGCGGCTGCCAGGGGCATCTGAACCTGAGTCAGCATTGGCAATCTCCTGTCTCTGTAGGATGACCCTTGACTTATCCTTGGGTCATATCAAAATACATAATTTTGGCCCCCAGCATACATGACTTTGTATTCCTAGGTGCAAAGATGACTGCAGATGCAGACTGTGGCCAGGAAATCAGAAGACGCTTACTTCTTGGGAGGAGAGCAATGTCCAATCTCGATAAAATAGTAAAGAGTAGAGACATCACACTGGCAACAGAGATCCGCATAGTCAAAGCCATGGTATTCCCTGTAGTAACCTACGGATGTGAGAGCTGGACCTTAGGGAAGGCTGAGCGAAGGAAGATCGATGCTTTTGAGCTGTGGTGTTGGAGGAAAGTTCAGAGAGTGCCTTGGACTGCGAGAAGATCCAACCAGTCCATCCTCCAGGAAATAAAGCCCGACTGCTCACTGGAGGGAAGGATACTAGAGACAAAGTTAAAGTACTTTGGCCACATCATGAGGAGACAGCCTAGAGAAAACAATTATGCTGGGGAAAGTGGAAGGCAAAAGGAAGAGGGGCCGACCAAGGGCAAGATGGATGGTATCCTTGAAGTGACTGGACTGACCTTGAAGGAGCTGGGGTGGTGACGGCCGACAGGGAGCTCTGGCGTGGGCTGGTCCACGAGGTCACGAAGTCGGAGACAACTGAACGAATGAACAACAACAATACATGAGGTCAACCTGTATATGAGTATGTACAGTACATGGGTCTTCCAGTCAACAGTCAAGCTGATGCATTTGAGAAGTTGACTCAACTTCTAAAAAGCCTGTTCCTCTCAATCCCTTTCTCCTCATACATGAGCAGACCCCACACTTTGCTCTGGAATGATGAAAGTGCAGACGTTCTTACATGTTCGCTCTCTATTAGCTGCTACTGGATTGTGAAAGGGCTTTCTATCTAGCAGGATGCCGTCTTATCCCCTTGGGTGTCGTTTGTATCTTCATGCTGGATTCCACTGTGTCCTACATCCAAAAGCTCAGTTTCTTCCACAAAAGTAAGTGAAACCATGTTTTTTTATATAAAGTTGCCATTCTACTTCAGTTTCTTGAGTCATAATTACAACGGTGAAAAAAAAATGACAAAATGTTTCTGTCTTAATGCTTGTTTCCTCTATCTCGAGGCCCAATTATGGCTGTCCTCCCAGTACACCCCCTCCCTGACACACACACACACACACATACGCACACTCCAAAAAAAATGTTAGATGAAAGAACCCATTTGGTACAAGACAGAAGAGTTACAACTAGCCCCTGGAGAAAAGTTGTCAGAATTATAATGGCCCATTCCTTTCTCGTACACATACACAGAGTATGCAATTTGATACCAAGGAAAATGCACATTCAGATTTCTCAAGCTGACGTACTGTAAACAAAATTTCAGAAGAGAAAAAGATTGCAAAGAAACTGATCTTCTCCACTTCTGTAACTTTTTGCAAAGCTGTTTTTCAAATCTCCCAAATTTTATTTTTAAACTGATTTTATTAGATTATCCAAAAAAAAGTTATTTAAATCCAACAATTAAAAAAACCCCACAGATCCCATTTCTTTTTATTGTTTGGAATTTAAACTTACTCATTCAAAGTATTATGGAAGCTGCAATGTCATTTTCTGCATTTCTTTCTCAAGCAGTGAGAAAAGATGTTGTATTTTTCAAGTTAATTCCATCTTACTGTAACTCCTTATGGAAAGAAGTTACCTTTGGAGACCTGATTAGCACCAACACATTATTATTATTATTATTATTATTATTATTATTATTATTATTATTATTATTATTATTTTATTTGTACCCCGCTAGCATCTCCCGAAGGACTCGATGCGGCTTACATAGGCCAAGGCCTCAAAATACAATACAACAATACAATACATAAAGCAAATTAAAAACAAATTAAAAACAGCTAAGCAGTATAAACAAAAACAATAAAAACAATACATCAAGACTATAAAACTGGGCCAGGCCAGAGTAATGGGTACAAGATTAAAAGTGCTGATGTGGCAAGAGGTATGCAGGTATGCAGGATTATAAGTAAGTGCAGTGTACAGAGTGCAGCAATCTTAATTCTACTAAAGTGCTTCTAGGACTTGGTCTTGGAGATTCCTATTCTGAGAAGGCACATCGGAATAGCCAGGTCTTCAAATTCTTTCTGAAGACTGCCAATGTAGGGGCCTGTCTGAGATCTTTCGGGAGGGCGTTCCAGAGTCAGGGTGCCGCCACAGAGAAGGCCCTGTCTCGAGTCCCCACCAAGCGTGCTTGTGACGCAGGCGGGATCACGAGCAGGGCCTCCCCAGATGACCGAAGCGATCGTGTGGGTTCGTAGACGGAGATGCGGTCACGTAGGTAGGGTGGTCCCAAACCGTTCAGGGCTTTGTAGGTAAGCACCTGCACCTTAAATTGGGCTCGGAAAATAAACGGCAGCCAGTGGAGCTCCTTGAACAGGAGGGTTGACCTTTCTCTGTAAGGAGCCCCGGTTAACATCCTGGCTGCTGCCCGTTGGACACATTTAGATGTCAAGTTAAAATGTGGCTATTCATCAAGGAATTTGTATTTCGTGCCACTGCTCATAATAATAATAATAAATAATAACATTTTATTTCTTGCCCGAACCTCTCTCTCCGAAGGGACTCAGGGTGATGACCAAATATAACACAAAAACACGGGAAACAACCAATGCTATAAAAATAAAACATTTACATTTACACATACAATTAAAACAGAATGACTTTGGCTAAAAGGTTACAAACCAGTCAGTCTGGCATCATTGATCGTACAAACAGTTAAAATCTGTATAAAAATATGACCTCACAACCTCTGAGGATGCCTGCCATAGTTGCAGGTGAGACGTCAGGAGAGAATGCTTCTAGAACATGGCCATACAGCCCGAAAAACCTACAACAACCCAATGATTCCAGCCATGAAAGCCTTCGACAACACATTGTATGAAAATATATAGCTCTTCAATAAAATTAACTTAAATAGTCATTGTCAACTTGGTTCACTAAGATGGCATCAGTGATAATATTGATACTCCTCTCCATAAGCCAACGAATAAAGATAAGTTTTTAATTCTTTCTTGAAGGAGAGGAGTGAAGGGGCTGTTCCAAGTTCTTTTGGGAAAGAGTTACAGAGGGAAGGAGCGACCATGGAGAAGCCCCCCACCCTTCTTGTTTCCACCAGCCGTGCTTGAGATGGGGGTGGGACCGAGAGGAGGGTCGCCTCCAATGATCTCAGAGTCTAAGCAGGTTTATAAATGGGAATACGAGATATAGCCTGGGATTTGTTCATCATTTGAAATACTTTTAAATCACAGTACTGCAGCCAAAGAAGCGAGTCTATAGCATTAGGAACTGTGAGAGTTGAAGTCCAAAACACCGGGAGAGCCCAAGTTTGTCCATGCCTGCACTGTGCCATACTAGTTAAAGAAAATGTTTGTGGCTTCCTTTATTCACTATTTTTGCAAAGTCTTGGCTCTGCTTTTTCCTCTCCTCTGCATTAGTTCCCAGTTTTCCCAACAGTGTAGACACCTTCCTTTGTATTAGTTTTTTGGTGGAGTAGCTTTAGTTGGTCCATACCATTTGCCTGTATAGAGCTCTCTTGCTTGACTCCTTCTCCTTTCTGCTGCAGAGTTACAGTGAACAGAGGCTTGGCCATTGTCCGGTAATACTAGGCCCAAGCAACCCAAAACAGGCATCCTTAGCACCTGCATTCAGCCAGTATTTTTATACCAGCAGTCCTAGAGACAACAGAAGCTTTTGACCAGATTAAGCTTCACAAGAAAGAAGATTGAGACAGCTTATAAGCACCAGCTTGTAAACCATTGCTTTGCACCAGAGGCTGGAGACTTTCAAAGACCCCAGAGAGATAACTGCAACCAGCAAAATCTCCTTTTATAATGTATTGTTTTAAGTTATCTTATAATAGTCCCGGGTGGAGTTAACCCTTTATTCATCTTGTTTTGAGTAAACTTGTTTTGGTTATCTTTTCACCTTGCCTAAAGTGCCTCTGTGTGTTAAGGGTCTTAATCTTAACAGAAAGTTTACAGATAGCCCCTGAATAAAGCCAGACACTATAGTTTTCCCCAAAAGCTCTCTTTTAGCATTCACTAGAATCAAATCATAGAATCATAGAATCATAGAGTTGGAAGAGACCTCAAGGGCCATCCAGTCCAACCCCCTGCCAAGAAGCAGGGATATTGCATTCAAATCACCCCTGACAGATGGCCATCCAGCCTCTGTTTAAAAGCTTCCAAAGAAGGAGCCTCCACCACACTCCGGGGCAGTGAGTTCCACTGCTGAATGGCTCTCACAGTCAGGAAGTTCTTCCTCATGTTCATTTGGAATCGCCTTTCTTGTAGTTTGAAGCCATTGTTTTGTGTCCTAGTCTTCAGGGAAGCAGAAAACAAGCTTGCTCCCTCCTCCCTGTGGCTTCCTCTCACATATTTATACATGGCTATCATATCTCCTCTCAGGTGTTGGCTATTTGTTTGAATTCTTCTTTGGTGATTTCTCCCCTTTTCCACTTCTTGTGCATGTCTCTTTTGTGTTTTAGCACAGTTAGAAGTTCTCTGGACATCCATTCTGGCTTCTTTGCACTTGTCCTATTTTTTCTCTTTGTTGGCACAGTTTGCAATTGTGCCTTGAGTATTTCACTCTTGAGAAATTCCCATCCATCCGTAACTCCCTTATCTTTTAGTATCTGTGTCCATGGAATGCTGCCCAGCGTTTCCTTCATTTTTCGGAAATCAGCTCTCCTAAAGTCCAAGTCATGTGTCTATAGACATTGTGTTTCTGTCAGGATCTCATAGTTTTCTGACAAGATGATTCCATTACATTTTTTCTTGCATTTCTTCTGACTATGAGGACATAACAATTTTATACTATTTTAACAGAAATACTGACAAATAATAATAATAATGCTGATGTGAATTGGAAGGTGGAGGGATAAAAGTCTAGAAACAGCATTACCGAAATTTCACATCAATTCCAAAGGAGATAAATTTGAGTGCTGTGTTTGAGAGAAGGGGGAAAGGAACATGTTGCTTCATTTTTAAGATGCCATAAACAAAGCGAGAATTCTGATAATTTCATGTCTGAAAAGTCCAGCGTTTCCTTTCTATAATCTGTCACTTTTACAGTCCTATATTTTCACCAACAAGAAGGCCAACTCTTACTTAAAATCCCGTTATGCTCAATTTCTCCGTTGACAAAATGTTCCCAACTAGAGCTATGGAAAGGAGGGATTTGCTCATTAGCGGCATAATTCTTCCATCAACATTTAAAGCAAAATAAATAAGTTTGTGTGGTGAGAGCTATCTGGCAGGATACAGTACATGCTAAGTACATTTCTATATATATTTTAAAGTTGCACAATTTATAGCTGCCGTCTATCCTTATCACATCAAGCTATTATATCTAGCTTTGCAGAAGCACAACTACATACAATAAACCTTTATTACAGTCATAGGTTGTTATTGTCGGCTGCTTAAGATTACAAACTGTAGAGTTTGGGGAAAGTTACTTTTGGGACGATCATTCCCAGAAGTCCTCAGGCATGCTGACTTGTGGATTCTGGGATTTGCAATCCATATATTGGAAAGCAGAAAAGGGAGATCAAGATGCCTAAAGGCACTTAAGGGATTAGAGTTTATGAGAAGATTGAACACTCTCCGGATTTTGCACATGTAAAGATACTTTGCACATGTAAAGATACAAAGAATTCAGCAAGCAAGGAATCTGAGTTTTTAAGATCTTATGTCCTAAAGCTGTTAACAAGAGGAACAACAAATAAAAAACTTCAGGATGATCAAATAACCTTGGAAGATCTCAACGGACGTTTCGCAGAGATGGAAGTATTATGATTGAAAAAAGAGTAAAAAACTGGTAAACCTCCAAAATGCCATACACTTTGGTTTGAATACTCTTTTTCTATGCCTTCCAATTTCAACAGTGTAGTTTTGAGTTTAGTTTCCCTCGGCTGAGTATGGACTATATATGGCTCAATCTGTTTTTGCTGAGATGCTGCAGCTGGTTGTTTATCTATATAAATAAAAATGTAATGTTCGTTCGTGGGATTAACATAACTCAAAAACCACTAGGTGAATTGCCGCCAAATTTGGCCACAAGATACCTACTAGTCCAAGAAGTGACCATCACACAAAAAATTGATTTTGTCATTTGGGAGTTGTAGTTGCTGGGATTTATAGTTCACCTACAATCAAAGAGCATTCTGAAATCCACCAATGATGGAATTGAACCAAATGTAGCATACAGGACACCCATGACAAACAGAAAACACTAGAAGGGTTTGGTGGGCATTGATCTTGAGTTTGGGAGTTGTAGTTCAACAACATCCAGAGAGCACTGATGGATCTGGACCAAACTTGACATGAATACTCAATATGTCCAAATGTGAACACAGATGGAGTTTGGGGAAAATAGACCTTGACATTTGGGAGTTGTAGTTCCTGGTTTTATAGTTCACCGACAACCCCACAAATGACAGAATTGGGCAAACTTCCCACACAGAACCCCCATGACCAACAGAAAATACTTAAGTCCACCCAGTCAAACTCCCTTCACCTGGGCAAGAAAACGTAATCAAAGCCCTCCTGACAAAGAGCCATCCAGCCATAGATATAAATATATATGATTCACACAGAGATATTGTATCATAGATTTGAAAGGGATCCCTAAAGAAAGACAATTATATGTTGCATGTTCCAGAATAGGCAAACCAACTCTGTTGTTTCACCGACAAAGAAACAACTAGAAATACTGTTTAGCCACAAGCATAAAAACATTATATATATTAGAAACCAACGTTTTCTCATTACTTTATTTTCCAGATCACCAGACTGGGCCACAGCAACGCGGGGCAGGGGATGGCTAGTATATCACAGAATCACAGTTGTAGGTTCCCACAAAAGCCATCTAAGCCAACCTTCTGCCTGTGCAAATATTCTCCACTAAAGAACACGCCCCATTTCCCCAGGTTCAGAGAAGATCAGCAAGAATGTAAAAGGATTCACCAAAT